>NW_028281127.1:542500-705000 GCF_059751285.1 Brachycentrus maculatus
AAGTAATGTAAACATTTATGTATTCAAACAATATGTATCTACTGTTTTTGTTTGTTTTTTGAGCATTAAATAATTTGAATTTATTGAGACGGAAATATGAAAGTCTGTGGTAGTACCTTATACACTGTACCAATAACCATTCTACCCATGATTGACCATATTACACAAATTTTGAATTTTATTTATGTTTCAAGTGATAGCACACATTTTCAGTATAAACTTCATAGGCAATATTTATGGTTGAAAGTTAGAGGACTTTCTATTTATGCATGCGAGATTCTCTCGAATTATTTGACATACTTGGAAATGCCTGAAGAAAATATTTTCTTAACAGAAAAGGCTTTATGACATTTTTTATGATGAGAAAGCATTTTCACCGCTTCATGATGCAGGATATTTTCTTGCGGTTGAATATTCTCGTATTTACATAGAAATGACAACTTGTTATTCCAACGAATAGGCGCCAATACGAACGTAACAAATATTTTATTCATGTTCACATCAAGCCGGTAAATGTGTCAATAATAAGCGACTTTTAGTCTAAAAAAAACATCACAAATTAAGGCTTTGCTCGTCCCAGGATGAAAATGTTTACAAAACCGGGTTTTGGCTTATTTCTGATAGTGATGTCATCAGGCAGCCGCTAGCGCTGCGACATTCCGCCCGATGATATTTTATTATGATCGAGGCGATATTAGCACCTTCCAACTTCCAGCTGATTGCGGTGGATATTTCCTTTAGTGGGCCCCACGAAATCAACCTATACAACGAATTATCTGCAAAGATCTCCGTCGAACTGTCGTATCGCGTACCGACGAACTTTTTTAGCGCGTGGAGATGGAAAGTTCCTCGGTTTCAAGACGTACGCCTTTGTAGATATCTTAGATGGCATTTTACAATCTACTCTCGTTATTAATCGGGACAAACTGGCGAGTTAGATATATTGTTATTCCTATATATTTTACAGTACTTACATCCAAATTTAACTAGCTTCATTACCGAAGCTATTTACTTATTTTATTTCAAATGTACCTTATCTGTCTTATTCTTAAGCAACAGCGGGTTTTCCCGATAAAGGCTACACTTTTGCAAATCCTTGATACGATAAAATATTATTTTATGATAAGAACATTCCCCGATTATATATTTTGTTCAAAGTTAGTCGAAGTATTGTTTGCTCATTTTAGTATTTATCACGGAAAAACCATCGTGTTTTACCCACATATTGGAACAACCTCGTATTTGTTCTCTAAACAATCAATGTCATGACAAGACAATGGCAATGCGGTAAAATTAATTTCTCTAGGGATTTGTATAGTAAATATCCGCTCATAACCCATATTGTCACAACTTTGTAATATGCTTACGTGTTATCTTAATGCATATCCATCTTGGTATACAGCCGCCTTTGATTATTGTGTTTAAGTATGAACCTTACCATTTTTTTTCTTTTTTCTTTTAAAAATCATTTACATTTCAACTTCATTAGTCTACTTTCAACCATCTTTTGACAATTCCACGCTTCACTTAAAAAAGATAGTGGGTACTATAAATTATGAAGAAGAAAAATGGTTAAGGCCCTTGGAGTTGCGCATGCCCATACTCAAACAGCTTGAAACAGTCGAGGTCCTTCAATTGCAAATTCTTCATTGGGATATCTTCATATCTTTAGCGATACCTCGGCAAAGAGATTCTCAGTTCGATCGACCTCCATTAGATAACCAGAATTAAAATAATTCTGCACCGAAAACAACACCCAGTCTTGCAAATACGACTTCATGTCCTTTTATGAGCTCTGATTTTTAGATTATAATGTTATTAGATGTTTGATGTGGTCAGTGACTCATTATTATGAGTAAACTTACGTTTTATACCAACCATCAGCTAGCTTGAAAGCTGTAATGAATAACAGTATACTATGAATTAATTGTGGTTTTATTAAGAAACTTAAATGATATATTGAGTTTGTTAATAAGAACAAACATAGCGCCTTACAATTTATATGCATATTTAATGTTTAGAAGGATGCATACGGATCTTTAATGGTGAAAATTAGTAACATATTCCGAAGAGCATAACTATTGTATTATTTCAAGTTTCGATATCGAACTATATTATCTAGTGTGATATCGATCAGATTATTACATCCACCAATTAGAAAACTGCTTAATCTACTGCTAGGGATTTAGAAATTTAGGATGAAACAAAGTGTGTTAACAAAGTGTGCTTTGTGAAACAAAGGTTTAATTTGGCAATTACTTTGTGGTAAAATCTATCGATTTTTAATTTAAGTTTTACTTAGTAAATACCACTATTTCTTAAAATTTATTGTGAGACGTGTTTCTTTTGTTAGCATGCAGAAGCTATTTTAAGCGATATTGAAATCGCCCTTTTCGGGGTTTGAGGTAACCCCGAGGAATGCGATTGAATCATCGCTCGAAACGTCGACAATTACGTGGTTGATTGATTCATAAAACTTTGATTTACATACATATTTCATCATAACTACGTCACACACGTTTGCCCTTCAAACCTTTTTATTTTTTGAAAATTGCGAGTAATTTCGGCCCATTGATCTCACGTTGAACATTTTCTCGAGCTATTCTCCGCTGGGATTTCGGGAATGCAACAAGAAGAACATCTGTAGCTAAATATACTCCATCCGTGTGCTATACTTGGATATCGAGTAATGGGTATATCGCAACCGCATCTCGACTCTCTGTACCAACTTACCAAACAAAAGGCACCATCGCTATCGCTACTGTGTGCAGGCTCGTTATAATCATATTTTGTATCATTACTACTGGGCTTAGTCTAATAGAAATGCGTGTGGAGGGTCCTTTTAGAGAAATTATCAATATCATCTTATTCATCTGAATATCGATACGTGCAAGAGGTTGATTTTCAAATGCATTGTACTTTTGTGCTGACTGTACTTTTTAGTTATTATAAATAATTTGTGACCATATTATAGAGATAACAAAGCCGTTGAAAATAAGTGTACCAAAATAAGTTGCATATCGCATGTTTTTTTTTATTATTTTATATGAAAAAAATATAGAATAAGTACACGATAAAAATATTCCCTAACTTCCAAAATGGCGAATGAAGGTCGTCGACTGAAATACATTTACCGAATCGATTTTTTTTCTTCTGATATACGCAAATTATTTAAAACGACGCGATGCGTTAATATGAATATAGGTACGATTTCCTACCGCCATTAGAGTTGATATGAGCGCAATACTAACAGAATCGCATCGCTAGTGCGCGAAGTGTTGAAAACAACGTGTGCCCTTATAACTGTATGGATACACAATACAAACACACCTAGAGCTCGGCTTTGACCGTATCTGATATTCCTTGAAAAGCAATATTTTGGATTGAATTTACTTCGGGACTTTTATTTCTAATGACTTTGAAACTGAATATTGCTCCGTCAGGAACTCAATTCTACAAATATATAACAAAATGGGAATACATTTCATTCATCTACATAGATATAGCGCTCGAGATATTTGTTTGTTATGCCTTCTTTTGCGGCGCGGGCAATGGTGACGTTACAAGTTACGGGCCAATAGTAGCAGTGACCGATGGAAAGTGGAATTTTCTGCGTCCGCCACATACGAGTCTCGAGTTCGGCACTCCGTACATTTTCTTCTCAACCAGTGGTCGGGTCCCCCCCCGCCTCCTCCCCTCGCCACGCGCGCACCCGAACCCGCGGAGTCTGGGAAAACCCCGCCGCGGGCAACGAGCGCGCATTCCGCGCCACACGGCCACCACAAATAGACCGGCCGATCAGGGTTCTCTAACATGTTCGAAATAATGGATTGTGTATGTTACGATCGCGGTTCAATCGCAAACTGCCCGTAAATGCTCCATATAGTATAATCTTTACGTTTCCTAGCGATTGAAACAGCCCTGATTTTCCTTGGCAGTCCGCAACCTCGGTACTCGACTCGTCGCTTCGCATATGTTAGTATCTAGTAATTACTCTATTCGATTATTAAAATGATCGCTCTTCTGACAATGTTTCGTTAGGCAATTTGATGACTTTCACAAAATTTACCGGCACTTTACAAGTTGACCTCGTCAACTCGAGAGATAAGTTTTTTTGAATGTTAGCTTAGTTACGTTTTTTTTTTAGTTTTATGATTACTTCCAGCAATCGTTAATTAAAATTTACTTTATTTTATTACTTTTCGCAGTGAAGGTCATATGATCGGTTTACACTACACTATTATGTTGCCTTTCTTTGGGCATGTATGAATGATATAACCGTTACCGAATAGTTTTACCATCCAACTAACTATCGATATTAGAAACTGGTGGGTTGTGTGACTAGCATAAAAAATTATGATGACTTTTTTCTACTGGTAAATTATGAGATAGAATAGGTCGGCTGTAGATTATATTGAATCGTAAATTTTTGGGCGATGTCTTCTGAGAATTACTGATGATTGATCAACGTTCAAGTGGCTTTTGCGCTTACTGCCGAGTCAGGATATGTATTCCCACCCCTTGACAATCTCCCGTTTAGTTTATTAATATAACATAAATGTACTTTTATTAGACAACAGTATACCAAGGGCGTGCATTCATATAGGCACGAAAGCAGTGCCTATCCTAACTTACTCGCGTGACATATAAAAACGCAACCAGTACCTACCCTACCTTACCAAGTAGTACCTACTCACCTTATTACCTACCTTTGCTGCCTACCCTAGTAAGTACTACCCAGCTTACTTTACTGCCTACCTTAATTCTCTGTGCACGCCACTGAGTATACCTATGTAGGTATTTACTTTGCAAAACCGAAAAAATATGTTCGTATTTACTTGTCTACGTGATTAATTTAAGTTTAAAACCTCGCTGTTGAGAAAAGCGCACAACCGCGTAGTATTAATATGAACCCTGCAAATTCCTCAGAATTAATGGATTGTTTTTCTCGGTTTATCTATTCCGGACCACTGTTTATTTTTCTTGCTAAAAATAATACTCCGAATAAATAATTCCCGTGACGTGTTGTGGGAAACCCTGGTGGACGGTGTTGCCAAGCGCCGCCCCCGTCCAGGAATAGAGCAGGGAATGCCGAGGAATCTGGCCACGGAAATAGCATGCTCCCGATCCGGAGCCCTGACTCACGCCCTCGTGACGGGCCCCCCACACGGGACGGCTCCTCTTGTGGACTTCCTGGCGACCTGG
The DNA here is from genome assembly GCF_059751285.1 of Brachycentrus maculatus. Classification (NCBI taxonomy): domain Eukaryota; kingdom Metazoa; phylum Arthropoda; class Insecta; order Trichoptera; family Brachycentridae; genus Brachycentrus; species Brachycentrus maculatus. The sequence goes on from NW_028281127.1 coordinate 547,706, forward strand.
AATCTATGATCCCCACTTGGTTTGATCTACGCGATCTCAGTACCTACCCATTTGTACAAAAATGCGACGTTTAAAAAAAATCTCCCCCCGATTTCATTCAGTCGTCGCAAAGTATATATGAACACGTATATGTGAACGCTCTCGTGAGGTCAAATGGAACTGCCTATCATTTTTACTGTAATTGTATTCGATTGCCTTAGTATTACTTTATCTAAAAATATATCCTCGGTGGAAATTTTTAAATGTTTTGAAAGACAATTTTTTTTTTGTAATCGTAATTTTCGTGCGATACTAAATGTGTCCCTTTACGACGCGTATTCTATCGATGTATATCGTTCACCTATTTTTTTCGACACGATAAACGATAAATTGTGGCAATACCTCGTAATACAAGCGATGAAATCGTACGGCTAAGATAAGGATAATCGCAAATTTTTGGATGCGCGGAATGGACAGCCACTTACAGCGCTCTAAACTAGCTGGATACTTCAGAATACTTAACCTTTATTTGCGTCTGTTTCTCTACTATTTATTTTTATATTGCTAAATAAAAGTAAATACTTGTATTATAAATTTAACGCTCGCTGTGTGATTTACGAAAAAAATATCGATGACAAAAAACGGAAATTTATAAATTTAATTATGTATATATTTTTTCACGACAACCCCGAGTACCATAGTCATTGCTGTTATTTACGTTTTATTCCTCTTCCATTTCTTTTCTCATATAGCAGTTATGTGAGCCCTGAAATACTTAACTTGCGTCATCTGTATCTACAAATATATTCCATTCTTCTCACATATCTGGAGCGCAGGTTACCAAATCACCGACCAGGTTAACACCACGTCAATCCGATGCGGTGCCCTATGCTTATTTACTTCATACAAAGTTATGTATATGTTATAATTGGCGAAACATTTTGGACATATATAATGCTGATATGAATATTTCAAATGGCATATTTCGAATTTTTCCTCAAGTTGTTTACTCATTAGTCAAAAAAGTTCGCGGAATTTCGATAGTGGCTTTCCGTGAAACATCCTACAGCTTTGGCAATTTCGGAATCACCCATGATCGTTGTTTGTACTCAGTTACTGTTTTTTCTCCCCAAAAAGTCGAAAGAAAATGAGAATATAAATAATTATTTTCGAATTATTTTTATGCATTTTTCCGTTTGACGAAATGTGGCTCATAAATAAATATAGTATAAGTTTTACCAGGACCGATTTAACGAATTTAATTCTAATTTTTCCTATTGAATAAAAAGTGTCGGATATTTTGTCGGATTACATTTCGAGGTCAAACAAAACTACGTAAATCTTGAAAAAAAAATCAGGTTTATGTTTTATAACTATATATACAGCTAGTTTATATAAAGTTATAGTGTAAAACATTTCATTTCCCAGGGAACCATAAGGAGTTAGCAGTTTTTCATTTTAATCCATCACAATATATAGTTAATTAATATAACATACTAATACCATATGTTAAATTCTTACTATGGATAATGAAATGATGGTTGATAAATGATAATTTTTTTTGTTTTCCTTAATAATTTTTAAAGATGATGATTTCAAGCTCACGATTGTATCTAATACCCCTTGTGACAACCTAATAAATAAATGGTAATGATAAAGTAAATACAAATAAATGATTATTGCTGACGCCTTCAAACTTGTTTTCAAAAACTTTTGTGCAAACTTGCTTATTGTTTATTTTTAAAATTATTTTAGGAGAAACCTGTGTCCACCTCGCAGCGCTTGGAGGTCACATTGATGTGCTGAAGCATCTTGTTTGGTATGGAGCAAATATTAATGCTGCTGTAAGTATTTACTTTTTTTTCCTTTTCACTGTACTAAATATAATAGGGAAATGAATATATTTTTATTGCTTTAAACCATTTTCTTTTCAACATTTAAATTATTAGAAAATTATTATTCATTTAGGATGGAATTGAAGTAGTAAAAGTTACTTTGGTGCATTTAATTTACCATAGAAAACTAAACTCCTAAGATGTTTTACATAGAAAATTTAAAAGTGAAATCTATTGATGATATTTCCAATGATTCTCCTTATCTTTCCAAAGCCATAATATAAATAAACACTGCACCGCTACTACTTTATTAGTTATAAAATAAAAATTCAATGAAATGAAACAAACGAAAATCACAGTATTATTACAAAAGAAGTTATAAATAATGCTCGGCCTTCCCCCAGTGTACTTAGCATGTGTATCTCGTATGAAATGGTAATATGTGGTTCATCCAACAGGAGAACAAGAGCGGCTGCACGGCCCTGCACATGGCCATCGAGCGCCAGGATCTCGGCCTGCTGCGATACCTGGTGACGGAGTGCCCCCTGGTGGTCATGGGTGCGCGCACGTATGCGGGGCGCACGGCCTTCCAGCTCGGCCGCGACCAGCTGCTGGCCGCCGGCTACACAGGCGGCCCCGATGATGAGAGTGATGACGATGACTACTACATTGAAACTGACAGTGACGACAGTGACTACGACTCTAGGGTACATATATACTTAATTATTATAGATATCTTACAACAAGAGAAAAAGAAATTAGGATCACTGGGTACGACAAGGATAAAGGAGGAGAGTCCAAGTCCAATACGATGGATAGACCGAATCAAAGACGACCAGAGTCGTGCTTTACTATCCCCAGTATTGAAAGTTTTATTCTCTCTTGTAACTTTTCACTGTTCTTTACCAATTGATATATTTTGGATATAGCTACTTTTGAAATATAAGTACATATATGGCACGCTCAGCAGTAAATATACTTTATTCGTAAGGCAAAAATTGTCTTACGCATCTGGTAACACCTGTGTATTTTTTATATCAATGTTTTTTATGATACCAATCTAGCAAAGTTGTTTGACAACATGACAACCCAAAAGATGCAGAACTCGATTTTTACTAATTTTGAATTTAGTCCATTTATTATTTAAGGTGCAATATGATAATCAGTGCAATATATTGGTTAGCGGACATATAATGTCTTAACACATAGATGTGTGAAATTACTGAAACAAGGAATACTGTGGAATACTAAAGAGGTTTTTTTGTTTCTAGTTCCAGTTTGGCAGTTCAAGTTATTTCAACAGTGGTCTTCGAGGGGGAGAAATCAACGTGGCTTGAGTGTAAAGTAATCTCGTGTGTTTATCTTCTGCCAATATCCGAGGGTCACATGACTCCGCTAGATGGAGGAAGGATGCTATGAGACATGGCGACTACTTCACTCTTATTCCTCTAACAATCATTATTACATTGTTATCAAATATTTTTATATTGTTAAGATCAAAATTTTATTCTTATTGCAACAACTTCATAGTATCGTTTCCAGGGTTTTCTATTTGGTCATTCTAGTTGACATCTTTTACCTCATGATTGATTCATTCCTCTGATCTACAATTTTGTTTAATTATTATTAGAAAAAATAAATAGCTTTATACCAATGTACATTATAAAATATTAATGTTGCATAAAATCCTTATTTTGGGTATTATCAGTAGGGTAGGTATATCATTGTTCTTTTATAACATAAAAGTGTAATTTGGAAATGCACATGATGACTGTAACAATGTAATGAGGTTATATTTATTATTGTTAAGAACTAAACTATGTACTGTGTCTACGCAGGTTTACATAGTATTTGTACTTCTTCCCTATAGTTCTAGACTAAGTTATGACTGTATAAAATTAGTATTACAAATATAAGATTATCAGAAACAAATCTTTATTCCAAATACCTTTCTCAAATACGAGAAATAAACTTGTATATATATATAAATATGTATTTAGTTTAATGGACTGAATAAAGTTTTCTGTTTACTGTGGAAACTGCCTTTGTATTTGTTTACTGCATACTTACTGCTACATACAAAGTTCCACATAGCAGCTGAAATATAAAATGTATATATTATTTGTGTTCCGCAATTCAATGTTACTCCATAAATAAAAACGCAAATATTTTTACCTTGTATTTTTATTATACACTTGCTTTTTTTTCCTTTTTTTGTCATTTTCAGTCCAAGAAATCAACATTTTGCTAGCATCGTGGACTGGTTAGCCACTTAATGCTCAGTTTTAAAAAGTGGAACATAAAATATTATGTTATTTTTAGTTCTATTTTAACAGTTTACATAATTTAAAAGTTGTCCTGTTCAAAAGAACAAAACAGAAGCAATAAGAAATGTATAAAAAATCTTCTTAAAAAAAAAACAAGTTTATAATAAAACTATAATAATAAAACAATTTTTTTTTTATAAAAGTAGTTAATTTTTCGAAGAATTTCTGATCAAACAAGTCGAAACGCAGGAGCAGTTCTTGGGTTGGCGCGATACAAACATGCAACATCCGAATAATCAAAATAAATATCAGTGTTTTCTTTTGTCTGATATTTGATTATTGCGCAAACTGACACCCAAAATTCATGACTGATTAATGATCAAGTTAATACTGCATATATCTGATGCAGTGCTACATTAGATGCGGATAAGAGTCGGAGAAATGTATAAAGAAGTAGAAAAAGAATGAATATCACAGGTAATTAACTATTTATTTTTTGTAAATACTTTGTTTAACGAAAAAATAACCCTTAATGGATTGCTCTCACATGAAATATGAGCAATTCAATTACAAAAATTCAGTAGGACAGAAAGAATGGAAAAAGAGGGCATGAAAAATTAAATGGTGCTCAGGCCGATTTAAATAAAAAATTCTTAGTTCAGACGGAAGATTGTAATTCGTTAAAAATACAGGGGGATTTGGGAAAATATTTTCACAATATATTTATTTATGTACATATGTGTTCTTTAATCTGACTGATGTAGCTAAATATTACAAAATTAATTTTCCTTCTTTTTTGAAATGTAATCAAATCAATAAGCATCTTGTTTTGCAGTCATGAGTCAAACCAACTACGCCTGAAATTATACTAAATATAATATCATCTTTTTCTTGCCAGCTCGTCAAGGATCGCTTCAAAGTGATTTTTTGAGATTGTACATATATTTATTTAAACTAGATTTACTATTTAAAAAAACACCTAACTGCCATTATTATGTTTTGTTGAAGAGGGTTGATATTATTGTTGGCAAACAAAGATGAAAAGGAATCAGTAATCATACAATTATTCACACCCATAGATTAAATTTGACCTGTTTTTTTGTGCGGAATACTGGCATTCAAGCATGAAAAATTTCATTATTTCCATATTAATAATTAAATATTATATTTCGTTTATAGTTAATATTTGACAATTTGGGTTTTTCCCAAGAGCGTTGATTAACTCAAATCTGAGTGCAATGCCACTAAGGCACAAAGATATTAATTTGCTTGGAAAAACCCCTACAACAATAAATCCAGTGATAATGTAACAATATTAAATTGGGATATTTAACCTTTTTCATTTTACTACTAATACTACCATCACCCCACTTTTACAGGGGTGGGCAGAGAGAATGAAATGCCACACTTATCTCTCTAGGCAGATATGTTTAAGGTTACATACACTTTTAACGCAACCAGATTTTAGAAACAAATTGATAGTCTTGCCAAATCTTTATTGGCCGTCCTCGTTATGTTTTGCCATTCTTTTTCTTCTTCCTCTTCCATATTTGCCAAATACTGTCTTTTTCTCTTCATTCATTCGCTTCACATATCCAAATCACCTCAAAGAATCATGCTCAAAATTTTCAATCCAAACTTAGCCTTTCCTTTCTAATATCTTCATTTTTAATTCTGCCATATATCCCTTTGGCTACCAAAATCCGATATATCGGCTTTAGGTATTCTAGCGAGAAAGGCTGGATCCATCGGATCTGACGTCATGATTTATAAAAGTATCAGATACATTTTGGACAGTATGTTTGGGATTTCTTCATTAATTAAGGGTTGTGTAAAAAATTTCTACTTATATTTTTTTTCCAATAAGTTATACATCGATATTCAGAATTTAATGATCATTTACATCTTTCAATTAGTTTTAATATTACAAAAATTAAACTTACAAAATATTTAAAGAGAAACGAGAAAAACAATGTACAATAAACCAATTTTGTTTCAGTTAAAAGTAATAGAAAAGTAAAACAATTTATTTGTGGTTAAATCGCGGTCTTTCTGGGATGAAACGCGCAAAAGTCTTGGTAGCCAAAGGGATTTACATCGATTTTCCACACATTCATCCAAGAGATTTGCATGCATGAGACATGCATTTCAAATTTTTCAGTCTACTTTTATCTTTCTTTCGCATATTTCATATTCAGCTTTCATACATCAGTGTTAGCACTCCTTTATGAACTGCCAGTTTAGCTTACTTTTTATTTATATATAAACAATGTAAAAACTCATCAAATCGATGTCCTGAACTTGCACATCCCTAATGTTTTAGTTTTATAACGTTGTACTCCTGTTTTTTTTTTTTAATTATAGCAACTCTAAACAAAACGTCAAACGTGCATTTCAGTAAACAGTTAAACGTCAAGCATAAATTAGTTAGGCTGTGACGTCAAGTTTTAAGTGGATTCTTATGTTTTTATCGCAAGAATTTTATTGATATATTTTTTTCCAAAATGTCATTGTTATCGTGGGAAATGTTCTTAGATTTTGCTGGAAAGTTAATTAACATATCCAATAAATTGGGCGACACTTGGAATTTAGAGGGAAATTCGGATGAATTAGGTTCAAAATATTTAAAGAAAACTATTACTGAACGAACATTTAAATGTATATCATTTGATGAATCTGAAAAGGTTGGTAATTATACCGAGGAGAAAACTGTAATTAGTAACCAAAATTTAATTTTGAGATGGGAATATCACGTGTATTATAGTATAAGTTACAACGTCCCTGTGCTGTGTTTTAATGTTTGGAATGAAAATGGTAGTTTGCTGAGGCTAGAAGAAGTCTGGGAACATTGCCAATTAAGGTAAAAAAAAATAATATTTGATGTTTTATCTTTAAAAAAATATTTCATTTGTTTTTAGTACATGTGTCTTGTAATGTCATGTAATATTTCGCGACTATTATTTTAGATTGACAACTAGTCCACAATACATGGATATTTAGAATTTTTATTATTTATTTAAATGTTTCTGTTTTGATTAATTTCCTCTGGTCATGGGTTTTATTTTTTCTTTCTTTAAAAATTATTGTTAACTTGTTCAGATTAATTTGGGTTAGAGAGAAGTGGCAGATTGCCAAATATGTTTTATACAAAAAGAAACAAAACATGTTACTCACTAATCTGTGTTTTTAAAAAAAAAATTGAATACATTTTTTTAATAAAAAATCAATATTTGTAATTTTATTATTTACAAAAATACTTCAATTTCATACTATTTCTGTGAGCCTAAGCGGCTCATTATTAGAAATAGGTATCAAATTGTGGTTGAGTGGGTTCGAACCAAGAAACTCTGACTCAAGAGTCTGCGACACTAACCACGGGACAATATTATTTTATAAATATGATAAATCATCAGTCAAGCTCACAAAAATTATGCACCCCTCTGAAACTGCAGCACTTGTTTAGAATGCATGTCCGGGATATTGCTATGTGTGAATGTCGTCTTGAAGTGGAGGACCTGGATCACATGTTCTCTGGGTGCCTGTTAAATGACAGCTACCCGAGCTTCCTTTCAGACATTTCCAGCATTGACCTTCCATTTCCCACTTATTAACCTCCCCTAACCAACATATATATAAAATATTAGTAAATTTATTAAAATTGATTGTATAAATTTTGAAAGGTGTATTATAAATGTTAAATAACTCACTAATTAAACTAACATTACAAATAAAACTAACCCCACTAACAAGAATACTAATATTTCAAATTCAAATTTAAAAAGTGTAAATAAAAAATAACGCTGGCTAGAACACTCTAGAAGGGCGAAAAGCCATAAAAAAAAGAAGCTGTAGCAATTTAGGTACATAAAATAATTTTGATATCCTCCACTTTTTGTATATGAATATTTAAACTACTTTCTTTAAAAAATATCTTGAAAGGCTGCTCCTAAAGAAATTATTTTTCATTAACCCCTTACTGCATGATTTTTTTAAAACTTGTGAAAAAAATATATGATGTGTAAATTATGAAAAAAAAAGACACGTATTTTTTTATTTTTCAAAAAAATTATTTTTACCTATATAAAATACAAAAAATTATTTTGGTCCAAATCTGGCACGCCATGCAGTTGTAGTAAAAAAAATACTGAAGTACATGACATGGCTTGGAATCGAAAACCGCTATTCTTCATGGAAATTTGTGTAGCAATTCCTGTCTTTATTCAGACATAAGTTTATTTTGCATTTTTTGCAGATGACAAAGAAAGAATCAGCCTAAAAAATTTGGCCGATTAGGAGATTTTGACCCTCTTTACGAAAGTAAAGAGGGTCAAAATCTGGAGAATCTGGAGTTGCCATTACAGAGTTGTCGGCAAAATACAGACATTTTTTTGATTTCCTCCCACCTATTGCACGTCATGGTTTCGGAAATTAATGGGTTACCTAGATCAGGATTCTAATAATGACGTATAGAAGGTAACTGTACTATAGACATCATCATATTCCAATGAATTGTTCTATATCATTTTTCGAAAATACGATTGAAATGTCTGGTCTTTGGTTTGTCGAGTACAACCGTGATTCCAAAACTATCATTCCAAAATGTCGTCTTCAAAAAAATCTTTAAAAATTGAAAAGGAGAATCTATATCGTCAAAGTCATTTGGAAACTCTAGATCTTCCAAAAATGCAATATCATCTGGTGATTTACACATATTTCGACTTCCCCACACAAACTTCTTGGTAGCAGAAGTTGAAGGAGCTTCTTGGACTTCGTTTTCTTCATCAGAACTGCTCTCATCGCTTTCTAAAATAATTACATTTCTGGGAGTACTCATTTGGGGGTAATCCTCATTATCTGACACATCATCCTCGCTGTCAAAACCGTTCTTTGGTATTTCTCTTGCATATTTTGTAGTGTTGTAGAAATTACGAGCGTCCATATTTAAAAAATAATTAAAATCGATAAAAATACACTTAACTTGGTTATTGGCATTATATAACTTATTTGACCGTATGTGCAATTTTTTTTTGACTAGCTGCATGATGGACCATATATGGACCAAAAACATTTTACACAATATTATCCATAATTTTATATAAAAGTGATCATTTTATTACTTAGCCGATGCAAATAAGATTACACCAGTGTAATATAATTTTTATAGCGTTTTACAAACAAAAAACTTTAAAAAAAAACACTTTTGAATATCACGTTTGTGCAGAAAATCATAAACCGACAGTTGTAAACAGTCGAACGCACATCTAGTACAATCAGATACATCTAGCAAGAAGTTTGACAACTAGTAATGCAGATCATAGATAAAACTTAAGTATTATTGCCGGAAACAAGAAATATTTTATTATTTTGTTGTTTTTTACGGCGAAAGATTATTTTGGATCATATATGAGCCAGTATGCGGTAAGGGGTTAATCATATCTTCTACATGTTGCCTTAGTAAGAGCGTAATGTATATATGTAGGTACGGTAATATCCTGCTTAACTCTGTTTCAGTATTTCACTGTAGTATTGCGACTCCTCCAGATTGATCACAATTTTATTACTTACATTTACATTCAGTTTTGCGGTGCCTTCGAAATATAATGATAGTAATACAGTATTCTGTAAACGTGAAGATATAAGTATTTACATGTTAACAAGACCTCACTTAAGGCTGTTTTGTTCAGTGTCGGAACTTTCTGTAGTTTGTACCCCGCATTACTCGGTGTCTTACTTATATATTTTTATAAAAATTTAATAGTATTTTTTTAACATTTTTCAGATCTGTAGTTAGTGACCACAACCTTTACTCAGCAGTCACTCAGCAAGATCACCCGATATTATTAAGGCCATTTTTTACAGTCCATCCATGTAAAACTGCAGAAATATTAAATATAAATGGTAAGAATGATGAAGACAGCAATCCAATAATTCGATTTCTATCTGCCATCGGACCTATGGTAAAATTAAAACTAGACATTGGTTATGCATTCAACCATGATAATTGAGATTCGGTTTCAATATGAACATGATGTAATTTATCCCCTAAATGAATATACAAGGTGGCACAAAAGTTCTGGAAAGAGTGATGGCCATAAATCGGGCTCTTATCGTCATCAATTCAGGCGGCGACCACTTGGCCCATATCATTTATCAAAATTATAGCAAACATTGGGTCACAACTTTTGTGCCACTTGTATTTCGTAAGGAATATTAAATAAATTGTAAGAGTCAGTAAAAACTTCAATTATACTTTTCATTATGTATTTGTTTTTAAAAACATATACATATTGCGAATGTACCAACTGAAGCATTATCTCCTAGTCCCTGCTTTTAGAGGAAAGTACCCTATATATACATACTGAAGAATGTTCATATTTTATAGTGTTACTTTCTGCACTATATTTGTGATCTATCCAACTGAGAATTATTTTTTATTATAATTTAAAATAAAATAAATAAGATAAATTGTATCTTCAAAAAAAGTGTTTACATGACAAGAAATAATGGAGTTACGTAATTAAGAAATTAATTTATTTTTTTGCGACAAATCAGCCATTAAAGTTAGTAACAGAACTATATGAGAATTTGCGAACATAATGATGGTTGGTATAAAACGTTTCACATTGGAATTAGAATCATCATTCTAGGAATCGTAAATTGAAGATTTATTTTCGTAAACTTGAGTTCTTTTAAGCCCGTTGAAGCTGCGTAAAGCATTGTTGATCCAGTCAGATCCGTCTCTGTAAACTATAAAAAATAACCAATTAAAAATGCAAAATCTAAGATTAAATAGTTTATTTTATTAACAGAATAATTGAACAAATGACATTATTTATTTTAACTTCCAAAAAATCAGAAGTTTAATTTTTTTGTATGGTAAAAATAAAATAAATATAATTTTTATTTTATACTTATTGGAAAAATGAAAGGTCATTTTCAATGGATTTTAGTCGTAAAATTGACAGTGAAAATAAAAATCTAATAAAAGTACAAAACCGTACCTACTAATAAAAGTCTGGGGAACTTTTGAAAAATCGTATCAAGGAGCAGTTTAAAGTTTTGAAAATGATTAAAATTAATAGATATTTACAAGTAAATGTCATAATATTAAGCATTATATAATTGGAGTATAGGGATAACACTCCATATATGACCATTAAACAGGCGTACCAAAATGGTTTGCAAAACAAAGGATAGAAATTTTGGGCATAATTTCATGACTTTTTTGTCACCTTTTTAAAAATTTGCTATCATGAAACCTTGCTTTTTCCTTTAAAATTTCCTGGTGTATTGTTTTTAACCCTATTTGAAATTTTGCTCAGTCCAAAATTAAGTCTATTTTAACCCCAATGTCTAAAGCAAGGCCCTGTGCGACCGCACCCATCGCACTCTCTTCTCTTCTCTTCAGCCTTCTTCTATATTTTCATTAGCCAGTTCTTAGTATAGCCCGAGTGACTCGGAAACGGTTCGCATTTTAATGATGAGCCCGACTGCTGCTTGGGAAATGTTATTCCGGCTTCTCAGTATTGATTTGCCTGAACCAAATATATAAATGTATTTGTTTTTATCGACTAACCCGAGCGGTGTTCGGGTAGTCTTGTTTCGACTTGATGGTAACGATTTCTTGCACCGGCTAATTTTCTCGCCAAAATTATACTGTTAAGTGGCCAATAGTAAGTGGTATACTACATATATCATATATCATACATATATATAATACATTGGCATTGTTAACTCAATTTTGTATAAATTGTGACTTTCATATATGTATAAATATATTTTAAACAAAAATAAAAACATTTTTTTAAAATGTCTTTTTTTACTACATATTTACTACATATTTGTAGCATGCTTTTGATGTTATAAAACAAGGAATGCAGTACATAATACGACATAATTACTTGCATATTAACAAATTTAGATATAGGATTTAATTTATAACTAAGAATAAAAAAGGTCCTACTATTTCTGTTTTGAAAAATATAACAATATATGTACATACATACCTATATAATAATGAAAATAAATTTGTTTCATTGTCAAAGCGTAATAAGTATAATAACCTTCAGACAAAGAAAGCATGGATTGTATCTGGCAGACCATTTTTAGGATGCATAGTTAGTTTTCATTTTTATATATGTATAGATAGGTATCGCGTATGTTGCAGTGACAGATGCAAAAATCATATCTGAAAAAACATATGTGGGAATACGACCATTTAAAGTTCCAAGTATTTTCTATATTATTGTTATCTACAACACTTGCATTCTGACACTTACATGTTTATATGAAATGTTTAAGAAGTTGAGAGAATTAAATTATAAAACCCTGTTTACTAAGCAGTTGTGGTACTGGAGTATGATTTTTCTGGGTAAAAATTTTACATAGTCCCATAATTATTTTTAGAGTATGATTATAGTTTTGCTAATAAAAATTCTTCATATTATTAAAAAAATAATTAACAAGGAATTTTTTTAAATCAAATAAATGTCATCCGTGATAATTGATTTATAAAAATATTTCTTCAAATGATTCAACAGTCAGTGGTAATGTCTATCCATGTTGTCATTTTAAATTTTACTTGGCAAATACCAAAATTTATTAAAATCTATTGCCACATGTATTTTAATGCATTTAACATAATTTTGTCATTTTAATAATGATGTTAAATGCATAAACATGTGTCACAATAGGCTTTAAGAAATAGTGGTATTTACCAAGTAAAATTTAAATAAAAACTTATATATTATGTACATTCAGTATATTTCATGTAAAAATGTTACATTACTTAATTTTCATGGATTATAATAACTGTTGAGGTTCTCACCAAAATGTTACATTTCCATTATGAATTATTTTAAGTAATCAGGAATTCTAGCTTGTAAAATTATTACGTTTGGGTGCAATTTAATGATTTCATACTGGTTAAACACAGGATTGGTCACATTTTGTCACAACTTTAATTAAGATTTCGATAGAATACAGTAAACATAACAGATTTGCATTTAAATGATTTTTTAGTGCATTATTGGCAATGTAACTTTTGGTGAGGACCTCCACAATTCGTAGACTTATCAGAAATTTTACTCTTCGGAATGGTTTATATGGGAATGATAACAAGAATATCATGTCTCAACATACATTTATATAGTTTTTTTAAAGGAATTAATAAAAAGGAATGCATCATTATTCAGATTGTCAACTAAATTAGACATTCTTTTATAGTAGAAAAATTTGTACTCTTAAAATTCATTAAAAACATCAACAAAGTTTTAATCCATAATATATCACTAGTTTTTTAAGTATACTACATATTTCATTATTGCTTTTTCATAATATAAATATCGAAATATACTTGTAAAGAAATCAACAACATACATATTATGCTTTATTCTTAATAAGATTCCGTTAGCAGATCTACACTTGATATCCCCCCTCCCCCTCAACTTGTTATTACATAGATATGAGAATATGACATTTCAAAAAAGTGAAATCCTTTCCAAAAATATATTTTTTTAGATAAATGACTTCTAATTTCAGTATTGAGTCCAATCACTGCTGGCACAAGAGAATAGTTAAGAAGAATGATATGAAGTGGTGTATATATATATATTATATTTTAAGCATTTGAGACAACATCAATATGTATGTACATATTATACTCACAAATATTTTCTAAAACAATCTACAGAAAGAATGAGGAAAGTGCTTGCACGATAATTAACCTATGTAGATATGAATTGTTGAATATATTTTGCGGTGAAAATATACTAAATATGGAATAACAATATAAAAATTAAATATGTATTGTATGACATAACATGTAGAGGCACATTTGTGTCAAAAACAATCTTTAAATTATGTTTTTTGTAAAAGTATTATAAAAAATATAAATACTCTTGTCAGCTAAAATAGTGTGTAGAAATATACAGATTTATTGTAGCTCAATACGAGCAAATCTCGGTAAAGCAAAAGCAGCTTTGTGTACTTCTTCACTATAGTACCTAATTTTCATATTTTCTAATGTTTCATCATCAAACGAAATGTTTGGCTCTTTAAAATGCTGATTTTGATCAAGGGAGCCAATTACGAAACCTATTTGTCCAGTGGGATATGTCGGTACTGAGGCAACAGCGTATGCAGCTGCAGGAAACTGTTTTCGGCAGTGGCTCAAAGTGTTCTTTACGTGACTCAAATCCGTCCAAACAGTACTTCCTTGAGAGCAGACTATTCCATTTCCTTTGAGGGCTTGCTTCATCAGAGAGAAGTAATCCTCCTGAAATAAACTGACAGCCGGTCCCACAGGATCGCTACTGTCTGTTATTATGACATCAAACTCGTTTTTATGATTTTTCATAAATTCAAATCCATCTTCAACATGCAGAGTTAACTTTTCACTCTTGAAACCCTCAGCCATAAACGGTAGATATTTCTTGGAAACTTCAATAACTCGGTCGTCTATTTCAACCTGAAAAATAACACAATTTAATAATTATTACTAGTAATACTTAGAAGATGCAGATTCACATTTGATTTATTATCAATGTATAGGTAAATAGAAATCCCAACTTCATAACCAAGCATACACTAAAGATGGTTGAATTCAGCCATGGATAATAAATTCCTCAGGTAGGCATCTCACAAATTTCATCTACTTTCTCCATTAGTAATGGCCTAGAGAAATTCTAGGATTATGAAAGCTATCTATATTTCTATGTAGTTATGTTGTCGGTAAATTCAACTTTTTATTTTATTTAGAAAATAAAAATTCACATTCAATTTTATATTGTTAACATGTTCCTGTTAATATGGACCGGCATGTTATGAAAAAAAAATACAAAAAAAAACATGATCAAATTTAGGAAATAAATACTTTTCTACTTCTCTCTCAAAGAAGAAGAAAGAAGAATATCCATATATTCTTCTTTCTTCTTCTTTGAGCCCCCTATCTGTACCCTGATGGTGCACAGGGTACAGTGTCAAACCGATGTAGTGTTAGCTTGATCACTAATTTCATAAAGGCAAGGTAATCAATTCAGCGCTCCAGTTTTTGGTTAGGAGTGGAGTATATTTATGGGATTCAGATGAAGTAAGTGAAGGAGTTTAGGGTAAAGGCCATCACCGTTATACGGAAAGCAAATAAAGGAAAGTATGAAAGTGAGAATAGCAACAAAGACAAGGACACTCGAGGCTACCCACCCCCATACTCATACTAGATATCGTATCTTAAAGACTTGGAGATTTGTACGAGTCTTTACCCTTCTTTTTATCTTAGTGGGCAGGAAATATGAACGATATTGATAAGTAGTCAGTAAGCTTAACTGAACTTTATTTCTATCACCGAATTTCAAAACTGGCTGCTGATACATATTTTTGTCCACCTCCATAGTGTAGTGGTTAACATATTTGGTTACCATGCTGGAGATCCCAGGTTCAATTCCCGGGTTAAAATAAATATAAGTTCTTTTTCACTTTTAAATATTAACCTGGACTGGTACCTAGTGCAGGATTGATCACCTTCCCTTCATATGATAAACAGTCAAATTGAAATTCCATCTATTTGATGCAGTTCCCTATGCCCTATGGACCGCTGGGTGCAGATAAGGGTAAGTAGTAGTAGTAATAGTAACATTACTAATAAAATTTATTGATATTGTTTTTATTTTTCCTGATAAAAGTAGAGCAAAGGTTATTGACATATGTACTCATTAATATCGATAGTGTTATTTAAGCCCATGTGGCTTTTGTCAAAAAATAATAAGAAAAATACTCCTATAATAGGAGATAATCCAGTGTGAACAAGTATTTGGATACACTCAAAATGTTGTAAAAAGACTTTACATACTTATCTGTATATCAAAATTGAGCCATGGTAATATAAACTGAAACCATTAATAATTTATTGAAAATTTAAGTATTAATAACCATTATTATTTTGATTTCTTTATTAATCTAAATCATACATGCTATTTATATCTGAATTAGTACAAACCTGGTGGACTTCTTCAACCTGAGGGTGTTTCACAACTTCTCTCGCCACTCCTCCATCGCCGCCTCCAACTATAAGTACCTTCTTCGGATTCTTGTGGCAACACAGAGGAAGAAATGCTATCATTTCCTGCCAATTACATTCATTCCATTACAGATAATATTTAAATAGTTAAAAAAAACTTAAACATTAAAATTAACAAAAAAATTGTGACTATTGTGATGTAAATCTTACCTGGTAAGCAAATTCGTCTTTCTGAGAACACTGGATTATACCGTCGAGAATGAGAACTCGCCCATAGCTTGTAGTATCAATTACGAGAATATCTTGAAACTTAGAACGCTCTGAATGAAGAACTTTCTCCACTTGAAGAGACATCGCTTGTCCCGGCCACAGTTCTGACACTTCGCTGAACCACCCATTCTTCATCAGGTCCATTCTGAAATAATATGCAATACTGAATATAAAGCTAATGCGTGTACTCCCTAACACTGAGCTCCACTGCTGCTGCATGTTCAACCCTCATCTTTGCTCCATGAAGCTCGTCATTAGCCTCTTCCAGAAACCTTAAACTCTGATTTATTAGACTATCCCAGTGTAGACTGCCGAGGTGTGCTGGAGCAAACATACCACGGGGTAGTTTCATAAAGGCCCTGAAATGATTGTTATAGTAAACCTCCATGTCTCTTGCGCTACGTTGTGTGAAATTATAGCCGACTCGCATACTAACAACGCACAAGAGTAACAATAATACTTTTTCGCCTCAGTAGAGCAGTCGGCAATGCGGTGTATCAGCATATTTGATTTTATCCAATGACATGACATCTAATATCCTCATCATCAGTAAAATGGTTCTAGATGGGGTGATAATTAGTGCCTTTGTCAAAAGATAGCACGACGGGGGAAAAAATATTTCTCTCAATCTTGAGATCTAATACTACGTGGCTGGATTTTTTGTTAATTTGACTTTGGAATAGTATATATTTTTAATTTAAAAAAACCTGGCCAGTTTCTTAATAGAATCTTCATTAAAACTCATCAGTTAAAGGGTTAATATTATAAACTTGGCCAATGTACATAGTGACAATGATTGATTATAATATATTTTATTTGTCATTATTAGGGTGATACTAGTTCAGGTTAGTTTTCACTTGCCTCTAATATTATATACTTAACCAATGTGCATGGTAACAATGATTGATAATAAAATATTTTATATGATACAAAAAAAAATTAATGGAAAAATAACCTCTTGAACTTTATGATAGGGATTCTATTGATATGAGGGCATATCAAACCTAGCCAAATTTGTGTTTATTTATTTATTCGATTACACTCAATCCAGGCCGTATATAAAGATATATTTGACGTCTCAACAGAGACGAAGCATCTTTTTTAATGAAGGGAATAGGTCAAGATATTTACAGGGCACGCCTGTAAATATCCGGACCAAATATTAGTAGAAAGGTTAACGTTATGCGATGCATTAAACGATTACTAAAACCAGGCAATGTCAGTAAACAAGTAATCCCTGTGAATATCCAGACTAAAAAGTCTGGAAGTTCACAGGGAAGGAAATCCTAAATCATATGATTTGTCTCTGTCGTTCTAGAATGTAAATATTAACAATTATTTACCAGTTAAACAATCAATTCCATTTGTATCCTATTGTCCTGGTGTCTGATAGCATCTTATGACTTAATTTAAAGAATTTGAAAGAGAATTAAAGTCCAGGTGTAGTTATTTTATTGAAAAACCTTTTTTACTGTAAATTGTTATTGTATCTATTAATTGTATGTAAATGTATAAAATCTAATTTAATAAAATAATAATAATAAATTATTGTATTAACATGTATTTCGGCTCAACACAGGCTATGCCTGAAGAGCCGTAATACATATATTTTTTTTTTAAATGTCAAAAAAATGTATCTATGAATAATAGAAAAATAAAAAATAAAAAATTTGCATTACTGGTATAATTTCGTTAATTTTAGATTGATTTTTAGTTTGTTATTATTTTGAACTAGTAAGTAATCCTTGGTTTGATTTTCGTATTGCAATTCACAAGTACATTAGAGTCGCCTTTTTTAAATTTTGTTTTAAAATCATAATCTAACTTCAAATTTGTTTAGTTAAATGGCAAATGTAAATAAAAATAATTTTCATCAATGTAATCCATACCTGACATTGAAAAAAAAAACAGAATGATGTGTGATGAAGTTCTGAAGGACATGATGTTCAATTTGTTAAATCACGTGAATCGTTTAAATTTCAATTTTGGGATGACAATGCCACCTGCTAACTTCCCAAACCACTAGATAAGCCACTAGTATTTTAATATGATCATTTCAGATTTTTTTAATTTTATTTAATATAATTTCAAATTATAACTTTCTGTTAAAAACTTGTTGATATTTGTGTACTAAATACATATTGTATGTATTAGAATCATTTATAAGCCTCCAAACTACCTGTCTTCGCATTACTACATATTTTATTTGTATAATTTTTAGTTAATATATTTTAAAACATATTTTATTTGTATAAAAATTATTATGAAATATACGTCATGTCCCTATTTTGTTTTTAAAAAATGTTCCCCTATTTTTAACTATTCAGCCGCCTTTGCAAATAAATGATAACTGGTTTTCGTTTTATTCTGATCATCGCATGTTTCAAAATAAACTAAATACATTTGTGCCTTCAGCTTGACTGTGAGGATGAGAATCCGAATACTTACGGTTCGATTAAATTGTTAAAAAGTTGATCACTACTAGTAAAAACACTTTTCGTTAAATATAAAAAAAAATATGGCATCCTATTAAATGATAGATTACAAATAACCCATTGAATAAGAAATGAGTGAATGATAATAATTAAATCAAACAAAAACAATATAAACTATCAGTCATACCTTCAAGAGTACTTCCCGGCGAAAATATCGAATTGACTCGACAAAAACTAATGTTCAACCATCGTATCACTTAAGTTGATAGAAAATACTAACGAATAAAATACTGTCAATTGCCAGTATCTAACATACAATTACATACGAATATAGAAGCTAGATAATTACGTTAATCATTATTCAAACAACATTATAATACAAATATCCAAATTCCAAGTAATAATAAATATTAAACATTGTATACGTCTAACGTCATTTAAGCCTTGTGCACACGTCAGAATTCGAGTATTTCGAATTCGGAATAAGGTATTTTAACTTGGGACAAATATAACGTATTTATTTTACAATAAGCGAATTTTGAAAATGAAAATGATGTTTGATATATTTTTTTTTTGAATCTGAAAATTAAAATATTAAAAATCGTATTTAAAAAAACTGACGTGTGCTATGCAGCATAAACCACGTTGATAGCAAAAAATGCGTTTAGTTTCAAGTCGCGTTTACGGGAAAATAAAAAAATGCAATTTCATAAAAAAATATGACTTTATTTTGTGTACATATATAAACATACTTATAACCTATTATTAATCTAAAAAGTCTTAATTAAAATTGTTGTTTTTTATTACTATTTAGCCGCTCTTGCAAATAAATGATAACTGGTTTTCGTTTTATTCTGATCATCGCATGTTTCAGAATAAACTAAATACATTTGTGCCTTCAGCTTGACTAATTACTCCCGTAGTGTAATTAGCACGATCGGCTACCGTTCTGGAGGTCCCGGGTTCGATTCCTAGGGGAGGGGGGTAAATAAATATAAGTGATTTTTTCACACCAAAATTTATCCAATATCCCTGGATTGGTAACTGAAGCTGAGGGCTGATCACTTTTCCTTCGTGTGTCAACGATCTGATACATAACACTGTGTTTATATGATTCAGTGCCCTTTGCAACATTGGGGTGCTGATAAGGGTTAGAAGAAGAAAAAGAAATATTGCATACTAATATTAATTTATTTTTCTATTGCCTAATATCAGCATTTGTGTATTTTGGGTTATGGGGAAGTTTTTCATAAATATGTACATAAATAACATTTTGAAATAGTTTTAAATATTATGCACGTTAAAAAATAAAACATGTTTGCATATACCTCAACTTCGCCTTGTCGTTTGATTCGTCACCGCTATCTTCTTTTTCTTTATTTGAGTTTATGGGTAGGTACTTATATTCTTAGAATGCGGAAGTGTGCACATAAGTCCTATTTTGGAACATTTCTTTGAATCGATTTCATGTTGTTGCTTTTTTGACAATCGGCATTCGGCATTTATTTACGTCGGTGTTCTCCACTTAGTATTATTCCTTAAATTTTGGACGATTAATGAATATCTTTGAATTATGTTATTCTTAACACCATGCTTGATATAAAAATTATTTCGGAGTAACATTTTCAAATCCACGTTCATTGGAAATTTTTGTGAACACCCAGAAATATAAAATGTGGATATCCCGTACGAAATCTTAGTGTAAAGGGTTTTCAACGTTTCAATCATTTTTCGCTACTCCGAAATGTCTGTTTCTCACGGCGGGTCTGGTAGTTCAAGTAGCAGTGGGAAACGGAAAGAAATTTATAAGTAAATACTAAATAATTATTTTCAACGTAAAATATCTGAGCATGCTTACCTTCATGTTTGTTTCAAAACATTGATTCAAAAATACATTTAAAAAAAATCTACATATAATGATTTTGCTTGCAGATATTTGGCACCATGGCCCTTATACTCGATGAATTGGTCCGTGAGGCCTGACAAACGATTCCGATTAGCCCTTGGAAGTTTTGTTGAAGAATACAACAACAAGGTACGAATTTTATCTTTATTTGACATAATACATCTCCAGATCACTGATCACGAGTGTAATTTATACAGTAATGTACTTATTTATTATTCCTGATGGTGATTGGTATTCATTGAAGGTTACTCTGTTGTTTCTTCCCGATCTCTTAGTTTCCGTTGATGTTTGAGCCTTGTCGTAATTATTTTAGGTTCAAATAGTGTCACTAGATGAAGACACAAGTGAGTTTAGTGCCAAAAGCACTTTTGATCATCCGTATCCTACAACTAAAATAATGTGGATTCCTGATAGCAAAGGAATAATGCCAGATCTCCTCGCTACTAGTGGTATGTAAAAAAAACTCATTAAATCCCCATTAACTATTCCTGCGGCCTTATATTAGATGTGGCTGTATTAGTTTTATATCCATCATTATCCCAGACATTGCTCTTATAATAAGTATATTTTATAATTAGGTATTTGAGTCGTGAAATATAAACCTGTATACACAATATATTGTGAAATGATACACAATATATTGTGGTTGAAAAACCTGATAAAATGATATGAAAAAAATGAAATTTTGCATTCTCTATATTTAAATAGATTTTGATACACAGTATGAATAATAAGCCACATTTTAAATGAAAAAAATGAAATTTTGCATTCTTTATATTTAAATAGATTTTGATACACAGCATGAATAATAAGCCACATTTTAAATGAAAAAAATGATATTTTGCATTCTCTATATTTAAATAGATTTTGATACACAGCATGAATAATAAGCCACATTTTAAGCAAACATTTATAACAGTCCGACTATCCTTAACTTATTTTGTCCTAATAATTTTAAATCTAGACACTGCCAAATTATACATATATCCGTGATAGACATATTTATGTCACTACACAAATGTGTGTTAGCCATGGAAAAGGGGTTAATTGTTATTGTTGGTAAGGAATAAAGAATTGTGTGTAATGAGCATTTAAAATATATGCCATACTATTTGTGTTCATATAAACATTCTGTTTAATTTTTTTATTACTGGGAATCAAATAAAGTTATAATATCAATTACTTAATTTTAATTTACCCTGTTCATTTGTTTTGGAAAAAAGATTATCACACTAAGAAGGTAGCACATCCCCACCTTTGATAAGAGTTTTTCTGATAACGGCTATATACATATTATCTATAAGCAGTGGCGTGAGTTTTTAATCAGGGTAGGCAGTAGGGTTGGGTAAGGATAAAGCATAGTAGGCACTGCTCGTGTTTCTATATGAAATGCAAGTAATCCAGAGTAAGCACTGCTTTTTTGAATATATAGAATGCACGCGTCTGCCTATAAGTTCGTCTATATTATACCATTAAGTAATTTGTATTTCATTTGTTAATCAACAGGTGACTATTTAAGAATATGGAGGGCAGGAGAACCAGACACAAGACTGGAATGTGTTCTGAACAACAATAAGAACTCTGATTTTTGCGCTCCGCTGACTTCCTTTGATTGGAATGAAGTAGATCCCAATTTAATTGGCACTTCAAGCATCGATACTACCTGCACTATTTGGGGTCTGGAAACAGGACAAGTAAAAATTACTTATTTTATTCATTGAATGTAAACATGAGATGAATCATATATAACAGACTGCTTTATCAACTTTCAGCTCCTTGGGCGAGTTAATCTCGTAACGGGACATGTGAAGACACAACTTATAGCTCATGATAAGGTAAAAAGGTTTTTTGTTGTATGTTACTTTTTTCCAATATATTTTACACGCCTTTATAATCCATATTATGCAACCTTCGTACTATGTATTTTTTCTTATTTATTTTAACCAATAATTAAAAAATTTCAAAATCTTGTAATTTTTGGCAGCTATTAATAATTTAATAAAATAATAACATTTTTTTAATTATAAACTGGTCACACTTATTATGAAAATATTGGGTATTACATAAATACTATGTTTTAGGTGTGCCAACACTCTAATATTAGCTACTTGCATGATACTGTTGATTTACTAAAACTATATGTATTTAAGAAAATGTTGAACTTTCAGGAAGTGTATGATATTGCGTTTTCAAGAGCGGGTGGAGGTCGTGACATGTTTGCCTCAGTTGGAGCTGATGGCTCTGTTAGAATGTTTGATCTCCGACATCTTGAGCATTCTACTATTATCTATGAGGTATGCTATTAAATGATTTGAATGCACTATGTCTGGGGTATATTTGAATTATTAATTTGGTTTGAGTTATGAAGTACGTATATAGGTGCAACTAATAAGAGAACTTTATTCTTCAGGACCCGGCTCATACTCCTCTTCTGAGGTTGGCTTGGAATAAGCAAGACCCTAACTACTTGGCTACAGTTGCGATGGATGCATGTGAAGTCATAATTCTGGATGTGAGAGTTCCGTGTACTCCTGTCGCCCGGCTCAACAATCACAGAGCATGTGTAAATGGTATCGCATGGGCTCCTCACAGGTCAATATCTTTTTCCTCTAATACTCGCCAAGTGAATACATATTTTTAAAGAAAAGTACAAACTGTATTGTATTAAATTTTATATCTTTGTTTAAAATCACTGTATATCTTATGACTTAATTAATCTCCTCAGCTCTTGTCATATCTGCACTGCTGGTGACGATCACCAAGCGCTTATCTGGGACATCCAGCAGATGCCCCGAGCCATTGAGGACCCGATCCTGGCGTATACAGCTGCTGAAGGAGAAGTGAACCAGATCCAGTGGGGTGCCACACAGCCGGACTGGATAGCTATTTGCTACAATAAACACACGGAAATACTGAGAGTCTAATAAAGAGACGGCGAACCTTATCGGCGTCTGGCACTGAACTGAAAAAGAGATATACTCCGAGTGTATCGATTAACGACTTGTATTTGCTTTTTTATTTAGCAGTTTAGGAAAATCAAAACTCTGATATGACAGATTTTAGCTATGCCCTTGCCGTAAAGCAGCGAAATATATCGGTGGATCCCTCCCCTACGCAGTAAAAGCCGGGTAACCACTAGTACACTGACACTTACTGATTCCTTTGTATCACCATACTGTTTTCCTTCGACTTTGTGGAATTCTCTTACTAACTTCATCTCAGTTTTTAAATGACGTTAAGAATAAAAAAGTGAATACCAAAAAAAGTAATCAGCAAAATACTCGGGAGGTAAAACATATCTCTGTCACTGTCAGTGGTTCGCCTCAGTGGAAGAAATGGACTTCATGAATATACATAGTGTTTGTGTGTGATTATATTATGTATTGACTCCTTATTAACCATCGTGGGTAGTTATAACTTATTAGCTGTAATGGTTTTATACCTTCCTGAATGTAGTAAATCTTATAATAATAGCAATTGTTTTACGTAAGTAAATACATATTACGCTATATTACAAATATCTGAATTGGACCAGTGTATGAATTTAAAATTATTTATTAATATCAATATGTATTTCATTTTGTATGTATTCTAATGTTCTTTTTTAAATGTTATCAATCATCATTTGTAAATGAACTATTTGAGTAATTGTGTTACATAAGTTACTAAACTTTTTTGTTTCAATGTCCACAGTAGATGCTCGCTCCAAAGGTCACTATACTCGCACTAAAGTTCGTTCCAACTGCCGAGATTGGTCACCTGTCAAATGCATGATTATATCGAAATCCTATCCATAACTCACTCACATTTACAAACTGTTTTATGCTTGATTTTTCTTAAAATAAACATTTCTATAACTATCTGAAAAATCATAATTACTAAATTTTCATTGTTTACTTGGATGATCTGTTGTTCGGTAAGAAGTACAGTTCATTTAAATTTGTGTCCATTTCATTATTATTATTTATTTTTATTGTGTTTAAATTTAAACGTAAGTTATGATGAAATAATACTTAATGATGTAATATTTTAGTAATGAGTTACTCTCTAATAGGGCGTACTGCTCGTGTTTAGGGAGATAATTAGTAATCATATGGTAAATTATGGAATGTATGTGTTATTTTATATAGTAAAAATAATCAATTAATTAGCTTTTCTTGGCCACTGGTCTATTATAAAATACATTTTATAATACAATATGCAATAAGAATTTCAGAGGTCAGTAATTGATACATCATAACATTTTTTCTAATGCAATTAATTTTTACGAACATTTATAGATTAGAAACATTAAATATATGTATTGAGTAACTTGCATTTCCTTATTTAAAAACATGTTTTCAAATATTTATTTTGGATGGCACTGAACTTTTCAAATAAATAAATGAAAATTGACAATTATACCATTGTATTCACAAAAATATTTATAGGAATAAGATTTGCTGTATTTTAATTACATCTTTTTCATAATTTTCTTTTCATTCTTTATAAATATTATGATCTTCTGTGCAATTCATGTCAGGTCCCCCTGACGTCAACTATCACTTGAGAGTAATTGTCCTTGTCTTGGGCAGCTCTCTGTTTGGAGCTGCCCAATATGTATTATGATATTATTAGTTACATATTTATTTTTCATTTGTACGATAATTTATCTATTAGAAATAAATTGTTTCATCTGACAATCATAATCATTCAATTTTTTTTACTCAGAATCCCATTTATATTTTTTTGTAGCCTAGGTATATTTAAGATATATATTAGTGTATAGACAGTACTTAATTTAATTTGATTAATATGTTTTGTATGTGTGAGTTCCCTATGATTACTACTACATCAATACGAAAATATATGCAGTTTTTATATTTTTGCACCCCTTCTGCTAAACATGTTTCTATATTTATTTATGTAAAACATTGTATTAGTATTACAAGACATAACGGGTGCGGGTGGTAGTCTAGTACCTTATGAAATATTTGGGAAATCTCATATGCATATACAAATACACAAATCGCTTTGTCTTTGGCCATTTCATTCTGAGTAAGGTATCCCAAATTTTTGGGGTACATATTTTGTTAATTGTTGGAATTCCAAAGACCTTTTTTACAGTAAATGTATAGTATTTTATTTAATATTATTTACCTAAGTCAAATTAAAAATGTGTCCTGAGTTGTTAAAAATCTATGGATTATTTTTACTCCTGTCCTGTGGTATATAAATATTGTGATTTAAAAAAAAAAAAAACACCACAAATGTTTATACAAATACAAACATTAATAAACTACTTCATATCATCCCTTTACGGTACAATTTCACTTATTGATATTACAGCAACCTTTTATATCTTCATATTAATTATCAAATCAATTTAGCAATAATTTTACCAATAAACTATAAAGTGAATTAGTTTCAATAACACTATTGCATTTTTTCATTCTTCTTCTCCGTCTTAATCCTCATTGCTGAGGGCTGTGACCCTTGCAGAAGCAATGACTCTTCTCCAGTTATCCCTTGACTGCGCTGCACGTAGCGCTCCAACCACTGAGGTGCCTGCTGCTGCCTTAATTTGATCGGTCCATCGTGTGGGGATCTTCCTCTCCCTCTCTTTCCCTCCAGGCTACCGATCACAACTAGTCGTTCCAGGCTATCCTCGTTGCCACGCGCAACGTGTCCAAAGAACTGGAGAATCCGTCGGGTACAGATATTGGCCAGAGTCAAGCCATCCAAGCGTAGTTCCTGGCGAATGGACTCATTGGTGCGTCTAGCTGTCCATGGAATTTGGAGCATGCGCCTCCAACACCACATTTCGAAGGCATCAATTTTTCTCCTTTCTGCTGCTTTTATGGTCCATGTTTCAGCAGCATAGAGAAAAATGGAGTGGACCAAGCTCCTGACAAGCTTCATCTTGGTGTTGTTACTCACACCCCGGTCTTTCCAGATTTTGTCTAGCTTAGACATGGCACTTTTGGCGATGGCGATACGACGTCTAATCTCTCCTTCACAAGTTCCTTCATTGCTGATTTGAGATCAAAGGAACTGGAACTCGTTTATTATCTCTAAACCTTCGAGTAAGTTCCCGAGATCACCAAACTTCTTAGATCGATCTATGATCATGATCTTGGTCTTGCTTTGGTTAATCTCTAGTCCCAGTGCCTTGCTCTCAATCTTTACTCGTTTAAGGAGATCTACCATCTCTTTTGGGTCTTTGGCCAAAAGTGTTGTGTCGTCCGCATATCGTATATTGGACAGCTTTACTCCACCAATGGACACTCCTCCATTCCATTCGTAGAGAGCCCTGCGCATGATGTATTCCCCATAGATGTTAAACAGGTCAGGGGAGAGTATGCATCCCTGTCTTACACCTTTCTCAGTGGGGAAGCTTGCAGTGTTTATGCCATTGATTCTTACGATTGCCTTACTTTGGGCATAAAGTCCATGGATGAGTTTTATCAAATGGGATGGGACTCCCATCTCCATGAGTACTTTCCACAGATGTTCCCACTTCACGCAGTCGAAAGCTTTCTTGTAATCGATAAAGCATAAAACTGTTGGCGTCAGGAACTCTCGGCTTTTTTCGATCACTTGGCGGATGTTGAGGATCTGCTCTCTTGTTCTTCTTCCTTTCACAAAACCAGCTTGTTCCTTTGGTATTTGCCATCCATTTTTTCTTAGCAAGTTATAATTAAAGAAACCAATGAAAATTTACTATTATATCCCCATGGGGCTATTAGCCAAGAGAAGAAATAATATTTTTCCAAATTATGCTTTTATTATACACACTTAAATATGGCACCACTTTGTTTAGCAGTTTATTGCATTTTCAATATCCAAATTGTAAATTAATAAAATTCAGCATAAACCTACTGAGAGTTATACAAGTTGCTTGTTTTTGTCCAAGGGAAAATATGAAAGATCAGAAAATTATTTATTTATTTATTGATTTGGCGTTTAATTTGTAGAACTCCATTTTAATTTATGTATTAATTTTAAATCAAACACAGATTTTTTGAGTCTACTAAGTTGTATTTTATTAACAAAAACACATAAAAAATTATACTGTGACAATTGTTTCGCCTTGTTAGGGCATTATCAAACGAATGTGAAGATCAAATGGACTATGGTCCTTATGTTGAAATTAATATTCGAAGAAAAGGTCCAGTTTTAAATGAAGGTCTCAGTAAAGATAGTGTCAACCCTATTTTTTTTTTAAATTTTGAGATATATCAATTTAAACTTTGCCATGTGGTGTAACATTCTCCTTGGATTCATTACTTTAAAAAGTGTGACAACCTCTCATTGCAGTCAAACAATATCGACACACAGAATATTGTTTCCTCACAGTATTAAGATAATGCGTTCAGTTTTATCAGATTTACCAAAAGCAGGACACTATCCTTCTTCAACCCTTTAAATATATTTTTTTCTTGATTTTAAAATCATCCGCCTCTGTAGTGTAATGGTCAGCACGCTCGGCTACCGTTCTGGAGGTCCCGGGTTCGATTCCCAGGGGGGGTCAAATAAATATAAGTGATTTTTTCACTGTAATATTTATTCAATATTACCCTGGACTGGTACCTGAAGCGGAGGGCTGATCACCTTTCCTTCGTGTGTAAACGATCAAGATAACACTGTGTTCATATGAAGCAGTGCCCTATGCACCATTAGGGTGCGGATAAGGGTTTTTATTATTATTTTTAAATCATACTTCATCTCAAAAATGATCGACACGGTGTTAACTTGATCACTAATTTTATGAAGGTGAGGTGATCAATTCTGTGCTCCAGATTCTACAAAAATGACAATATAAAAAACAATTCACACCCGCGAAAAGTGCACTTGTCACAATAACTAATTTCTTAACTTTAAACAAATAACTTTTGGCATTAGATTTACAATAAAACCTCTAATAATTAGCTTTTTTTTTAAATAGTTGCTCCCTTACCGAGCGATATTTTGCAGAACGAGTTACAGAGAAAGGACGAGTCCCTTTTTCACGAAATTCACTTGTGCGCCGGGACTTCCGCGCCAGTACTCGAGTTGGATACCAACAATATTGAAGAGCTTGTGAAAGAGCATAGTCCAGCTGAC
Organism: Brachycentrus maculatus; assembly: GCF_059751285.1. Taxonomy (NCBI): domain Eukaryota; kingdom Metazoa; phylum Arthropoda; class Insecta; order Trichoptera; family Brachycentridae; genus Brachycentrus; species Brachycentrus maculatus. The sequence continues at coordinate 576,496 of NW_028281127.1, forward strand.
CACCGAAGAGTTTATGGAGTTGCATTGTGATTCACCGCAATAAATTATGAAGGAGAGCTTGTTAATGGAGGAGGTGGAAGTAGCAGAGCAACAATCTTCTAGCACAACAAGAGAAATGCTGAAAGCATGGGAAACTGTTGCATCATATATTCAGAAGCATCACCCTAATAGGGGGTGGCTATTCGCACTACAAATTTTATTCAATGATTATGTTGTGACACATTTACGCCAAATTTCGAAGCATCGGCAAAAACAAATATCTTAAGACAGTTTTCTAGTTAAAAAGAATTAATTATTTGTCACAAATTGATTTTTATTTTTTTAATTTAATTCATATTCCAAGTCGTTACACTCCTTAACAATTTATAAGTAATTTTATATAAATAAACGTTAATAAAAAAAATACATCAGAATTTAGAGTAAGATGCTGGAACTTGCTACTGTACTTTTTGTTATACGTAACTCATCTTGGGAATTCAACAGCGTGTAACCGACGCGGGTTACGGGCGATGACTCGGAAGAAATATACACGCCTGGCCTTCACTCAGAATCTGCCAACTTGCCACCATTGTAAGGGGTGACGTTCCAGACGGCCCCGCCGTACCGAGTTGTAAGCTGGATACGGACGGAGGTGACTGGATGTGTGAGCCGGGAAGAGCGAGCACTGGACCGACAAGTCAACCTCAATAGCCCTGATAAGGGCTTTCCGAAACTGGTCCGTGAATCGGTGCAAACAGGCGAAACGGTCCAGGCTGGCGGCGCGGCGAGGTGTCCAAGGAGCGGGAGCGGAGAAATGAAACACAGGTTTCAGCAGTCGCACCAGAACTAATTTATTGTTTTTTTTTTTTAATTACCTAACGTCCAAGTGACTCTGAAATCTAGCTACGGCTTATGCAACACCGTTTATCATGTCCCTACTCAGGCTTCAACTTTATAAGTTTCATAGCCTATGCCTACTTGTGAGTGGATTTACTCTTTATGTTTAAAGTTACTATAATTTCATGTAATTCATGAGTGAAAATTCTAGGCAAAAACACTCGCACTAATTTATTGTGGCAAAGTCAACCCTACTTATACCCGACCAAAGATTATATACTAGAAATACCCGACCGTGATCGCGTGCCGCCCGACAGTGGGAAAGCACGGCCGATCAGCGGCCGGGGGAAAGAGACAGCCATATTGCTGTCTTCCTCTAAGGGGCACCGGACGGACTATATTTCCATACCGTACCGGTGCCTTTACAATAATACATCCGATACATTTACATAATTCCGAACCAATACATATTTTCCTTATCCTAAACATACAAATACAGTGCCTAAGCCATACGAAGTCTACACGAATTTCCAAAAGCCCTTCTTCGGGCCGCGGCCCGACGGGCAACCGTCTCGCCCGCCGGACGCCTAGAAGTCCTTTTCCGGGCCGCCGCACGGGGTGTGCGATTTGTCCGTAACAAGGCGCATAAATACTACGCAAAGGTAACTGAAAAAAAAGAGAGGAAAATATATACAAAGATTCAGTCCCTTTAACTACAATCAAGGAAATCCCTTAGAAATGGAGTAATAATGATAATAGAAATTGGAGTGGTATTGCTGAAGTGAAAAGAGATGTGGATGTAGTGTGCTACCACTTTAGAAGCCTTACAAAGTTAAATATTAATAATTTTAGACAATTTAAATAACGCTATTTTCGTAAAATACTACTTCAGGGGAATATAATAAAAGAAAAAAATGTAAATTCATTTCTCAGACACATAAAAATAAATGTGAAAATTCTGAAAGAATCGAGTAATCTGTAAGTCATAAAAACATCGATATTTTTTTTTGGGTGGTTCCAATAAAAAATATGTATTCTATATAGAATGTAGAAAATCGTGTTTTGGACAATAAATTTTCATATTGGAACCAAGTTGTGAAACCAATAAATTTCTTATGAGGGACCAGGTGGGGTTTTGCCCCACTACCCATATTTGTAGATTTTGAGCTGAAGTGATTTACGACAATATCACTATATCATAAATCGTAAAAAAAATTGACACACATAAGTAGGTAGGTACCTGTCAAATATCCGCTAATGTAAGGTATCTATCACTAACTTATAGTCGATGGTTAAACTTTTTGTCAATGATATTATGTTTATAGCACACGTCTATTCCGAATCCACAAAATCCAAGTACATTTTTTTTCCAAAATAAAATATTTGAATTTGGGATTCCAAGACATTCGATTTGGTCCATTCGAAATAATCTCATTTGTGTAAAAAAAATACATGGTAAAATGTGTTTTTTTTCGACAAGCGAATATGGTGTGAAATGATGGATATTTATAAATACAATTTAGAAACATAACATATTTAGAACATAGACTTGACTTTTTAAAATCTTTACATTATATTTGTATAGTATGTTGAATCCGATATTCATCCAAAGGTAAAATATCTCGACCAGTGTTGGAGATACGAAAATTTCAAAATTGAAATAAAAAATTGGGTAAATTGATGTTTGCATTATCTAGCATTATTCTCACCCAAAAAAAAGAGTTTTATGTGGGCGATTTCTCAACACCAACGTTTTCCTTCCAAATACCGAATAACTAATGCATGACTCCCATACAAAAATTATGTAGGTATCAAGTTTTTTTGGATTTTAAAATTTAATTGGATTATCAGTAACGCCGTCTAAAGTGACGCCGGCGGAAAACGGCCGTACGCGGAATGCTTATTTGCGCGGGAAAACGTTGCATTTGCACATTTGCAGCTGTTCGCGGCCATTATTGTCGCATTTCATTTTTCGTTGTTGTTTTGTCGCTTTGTCCACTAAGAATTTATATTTGGCATTTCGATATTCGACAATAATAATTGGTCTTCATAATATACCAAAGTTTTATTTTTATTACAACTTACTTTAACGTATAAAATACACCTGAAAAGAGTATTTCTGTCGGTTTGACTTTTCTAGGAAATATTAATCTAAAATTCGCCATGGTCGCCAAATTCAACAGACTTTTCGTTTTAAAACGTGGTAAGTTCATTTCAACTTATATTTTCGAGATATCACGGTAATGTATTACATGTTCAAAGAAATGTTGAAGTTTTCTTAGTATGTATCGAGTTTTTTTACACATTTATGATTTAAATCATTTCCTCCCAAGAGAAGTCGGCCTTTTAATTGAAAAATATATTCTATAGAGCTGTTAATTGCATATTGAATATAAAATATGCCCCAAAGATCATTTTCATATTTCATTATTCTTTACATTTTATAGGTATAACAAAACCGTTTAATTTTATTTTGTTTTAATCGGTGCCTGATATAAATAATCGTCTGATTTGATGTTAATACAGTGGAATAGTAAAGGAAAGTACGCATTTTAAAATATTAGTCGATAAAACATTCCTTACCCTATTTCATGGTGTTCTGTATGTATTCCATAAATTGTCAAAAATATATGCCATTAGTGAACTGCAACTGAAAACGTTGTACCTGCTCCAAAAAGCTTATATAAACTGGTCTAGGATATTGCTTTTAGTAAACAAAACTCACAATGTATACTCCAGAGAACTTGGTAACAGTAACAATGTTACTGTTGAGGTTTGCTGTGCTAATATTTCGACTGGGTTATTGTGTGGTTAAGCTATGAATAGTCATATTGTTCAAATTAATTTGACTGCACTTGCAATAAGTTGTTTCGCATATTTATTCTGTATTTTGTTGGTTTGTTTGTTCTCAGGGGGGAGAAAGGAGGAGGTGCACATTGACAAGATCACTTCTAGAATACAGAAGCTATGCTATGGGTTGAACATGGACTTCGTGGACCCGGTATGTATACTCACTGGTGCTGTGTGTACCGTGTGTTGTGGTGGTCTGTATTTTACTTTCGTTGAAATTATAAAATTATAAAAAATTAACCAGAATAAATAAGGAATTTGATAATTATTTTGACATACAACACCTAAAGTGCAGCAAGTAATGTGATGCTTGTCTTTAAAGCCCTTTCTGTTCCTCTCCTAAATACCTAGTATATGCTCTTACTGCGCTTTAGGTTCTAGGTTTCATTACCTTTCTTCCATTCATTTTAACACACTATCTGCGGGAAGGGTAATTTTACAGTTTCACTTGACTGGTGGTGTTCGGCGCGAAGGGTAATTTTACCTTTTCACTCGACTCATCGTAAATTGTGTGTAAGTTATTTTTACGAATGACTTTTGCGGCATCTTTTGATCTCACAATGATGTATACAGTATGGTTAAATGTTATCACTTCTTTTTAGAGATATTTATCTCTATTATGAGCGCGAATCCGCCCGCGGATAGTGTGTTAATATATATGGTATTTATTTTGAATGATTATTTTATTGCTTGCTTTCCAGGTTTGCATAACTCTGAAGGTGATTAGTGGCATCTACTCGGGAGTGACTACAGTGGAGCTGGACAACTTGGCAGCGGAGACAGCAGCGACCATGACCACAGACCACGCTGACTACGCAATCCTCGCTGCGCGACTCGCCGTCTCCAATCTTCACAAGGAGACAAAAAAGCAGTTCTCTGGTACATATTTTGATATACATTGATTCATAATATGCTATCTCTGTAACTTCATTTCACAGTAAATAACATCTTGGTTCTTTTCTCATTACAGAGGTAATGGATGATCTTTTCAACATTGTGAATCCTCACACCAAGGTCAGATCTCCGATGATCTCCGAGTTTCATCATAAAGTCATATTAGATAATGCGGAAAGATTAGATTCGTCCATTATCTACGACAGAGATTTTAATTACAATTACTTTGGATTTAAAACATTGGAACGTTCTTACCTTCTTAAAATTGGGGGAAAAGTAGCCGAGAGACCTCAACACATGCTTATGAGAGTGGCGGTCGGTATTCACGGAGAAGATATCGAATCCGCTATTGAAACTTATAACCTACTTTCTGAGAAATATTTCACCCACGCGAGCCCCACCCTGTTCTCCGCGGCCACTCCGCGTCCCCAGCTGTCTTCCTGCTTCCTCCTGGCGATGAGTGAAGACAGTATAGAGGGTATATACGACACTCTCAAGCAGTGTGCGCTGGTCTCCAAGTCCGCGGGAGGGATCGGTCTGCACGTGCACTGCATCCGCGCCAAGGGCTCCTACATAGCGGGCACCAACGGAGTGTCCAACGGGCTGTTGCCCATGTTGCGCGTGTACAACAACACCGCCCGCTACGTGGACCAGGGAGGGAACAAGAGGCCGGGAGCATTCGCAATCTATGTAGAGCCGTGGCATGCGGACATATTTGATTTTCTAGATTTGAAAAAGAACACCGGTAAGGAAGAGGTCCGCGCCAGGGATCTGTTCTACGCCCTCTGGATCCCTGACCTGTTCATGAAGCGTGTGGAAAATAACGAGGAGTGGAGCCTCATGTGTCCTCACGACGCCCCCGGTCTCTCGGACTGCTGGGGCGAGGAGTTCGAGAAGCTGTACACCAAGTACGAGGAGGAGGGGCGCGCCAAGAGCAAGGTCCCCGCCCAAAGACTGTGGATGGCTATTATCGAGTCCCAAGTGGAAACAGGCACTCCGTACATGCTGTACAAGGATGCGTGCAATCGTAAAAGCAACCAACAAAATCTGGGTACTATCAAGTGTAGTAACCTCTGTACCGAAATAGTGGAATTCACTTCCAAAGATGAAGTGGCTGTATGTAACTTGGCCTCTATCGCTGTAAATATGTTTGTAAAAGAAAATAAGACTTACGATTTTGAGAAGCTTAAAAAAGTAACAAAAACTGTCACCAAAAATTTGAATAAAATCATCGATGTTAATTATTATCCCGTTCCAGAAGCAAAAACCTCTAATATGCGACATCGTCCCATCGGTATTGGTATCCAAGGTCTTGCTGATGCCTTTGTTTTGATGAGATTGCCATTCGAGAGTGACAAAGCGGTGTTACTCAATCAACAAATATTCGAAACTCTATATTACGGCGCCCTCGAAGCCAGTTGCGAGCTAGCCGAGAAGGAAGGTACGTACGAAACGTACGCCGGCTGTCCCGTAAGCAAGGAGATACTTCAGTATGACATGTGGAACAAGACCCCTACAGACCTGTGGGACTGGAGCGCCCTGAAGACCAAGATATCCCAACACGGAGTACGCAACTCCCTCCTCCTGGCTCCCATGCCGACCGCCTCCACGGCGCAGATCCTCGGTAATAACGAGTCCTTCGAACCTTTTACATCCAATATCTACACGAGGAGAGTGCTGTCCGGAGAGTTTCAAGTAGTAAACCACCACCTTTTGCGAGACTTGACAGAGGCGGACCTGTGGGATGATGATATGAAGAACCTTATCATCGCCAACAATGGTTCCATTCAAAATTTGGAAACAATACCCAAACATATCAGAGATCTTTACAAGACAGTTTGGGAGATATCGAACAAAGTGTTGATAAAGATGGCGGCTGACCGTGGAGCCTTCATCGATCAGAGTCAGTCCTTCAACATTCACGTGGCGGAACCTAACTACGGGAAGTTGACATCCATCCACTTCTACGGATGGAAGATGGGACTCAAGACTGGGATGTACTATCTGCGAACTAAGCCGGCCGCCAACGCAATCCAGTTTACCGTTGACAAGGGCCGTGCTAAAGAGCAAATGTCAAATGGAAAAGCAAAACCCGAAGCGGAAAAAGAAGAGAACAACATGGCGTCCATTGTGTGCTCTCTGGAAAACAAAGATGATTGCATGATGTGCGGCTCGTAGTACACTAACTTGTGCTAACCAGCCAGTCTCCAGTGCCTTGTAATCTCGTGATCTTCTCCAACTTGCACAACTATCTCCCACGCCGTATATCTATATTTATAGGCTAAGCCTCTTTGACCCTAATGGGGTGTAAACAGATTTGTTCCTAAAAACCACATGTACTTTTATTTACCGCATGTTCATTAAATTTAGGTTGGACTGTCATTTTTTATCGGTAAAAGATTGTCACCCTTGCATAATGATAACTAAGATAATTTTCTGATTCTATTTAATAGTTTTTTTTTAAATGTATAAATGACAAAAAAAAATGTAATTTTTTTTTTTAAATATGTATTATGTATGTTATTTCTATTTTTTATTTGTATATCTTCCTAAACTTACCGGCTGGTACACACACACTCTTCACAAATTTGTGTTTTGACAAGTGATTTTTCATGGCGGCAAGCTTTAGGGCAAATTTGAGGACTGGTATTCTTTGTAGTGTTTCTGGTCAACTATTTATTTGCAGTGACCCATTCATTATTAGTTTTCTGTTCGCATATCAAAGTGGGAGAAAGTCAATTTGTCACCACCTCGCATTTTTTCATCTTTGTTTTTTTTTTTTTTTACTATCGACCGTGGCAGCTCAAGGTGGATTAATTTTTTGGAATACAAGACATTCATTCCTTGACGATAAATTCAACAATCTGTTATATATAAACTAACTAACCATTACGCCGCTTCACCGCAGGGGTAGGCAGAGAGAACTGAACGCCACACCACTCTGTCTTTGCAAACATTCTTCGCCTCTTCCACATTCATGCATCTCCTCATACATACCTGACGATTATTACGACTCTTGACCCGGCCTGTTATATATTTGTGTTCTAAACTTGACTTCTTCGGCACACCAAATTAATTTCTTACAAGATTTACAAATCTAGCAACATTTAAACAAGCATTGAGTCCACAACCCGTCTTCATGGATTTTTTGTCAAGATTTTGAAAATTTTCTATAAAATGTGATTCCTGTAAAATTATTATTTTTTATGGACCTAGTCTATTGAGTAAATATACAGGGCAAACAATTTTTTTATGTTTTTATAGCTTGAATCTAGAAACTCTACAGTCCGCATTTTATTAATTATGAAAACAATTTTTTTAAATTCCTAGGTTAATACATTCCGAAATCAGAATGTTTCTATGAATATTACATGCATGTAATAGATCTATGATAATTCCTAGGTGGATATCTTATATATTAACCTAGGAAGATTCCTCATGGAATTTGATTGTAACTAGCTGATTTTCTGCTACCGTGGAATAAATTGTCAAAATTCTATTATGTGGTACCTAGTGAACGTTTTGCTGTCTCCAGGTTGGCAATTCTTACTATATCCGACATTCCATGAATTTGTGCAATATTCTCGGTAGGTAATATCAGTTATCCATCAGAAAATATCGATTAGTCCACTATATGCATTTATACTTACGTGTGTACCAGCTACTTAAAATTTTATCTACATATTCTTTACCTGAATACCTATTTTACAGTAGTGGCCAATTTAGAATATTATTTTTATACATATAAATAGTAGCAAACTTGCATTGTTGAATGCACAATTTAAAACAATCATATTGTGTACTTTTTTATAATTGATTTTGAAAAGTTATAATGTCCATTACATCATTGAATTTTTATATTATTTTTTTGGCCACTATGATCTCCGTGAATTTGAAATAATAAAATGTAATCAATTTATATTCGAGTTCAATTTTATTCCGTAAAAGAATAGCACAAAAGTACATAATTCAAACCAATAAATAATGGAACTTTTAAAATGCTCAAATAAAGGGCATTGTCTAGTTTGTAAGTGATGTGAATTCTGCAGTAATATCTTTGATTTATGTTTGAATATGATATGAATATGTGTTTGTAAGCTTTAATTAATAATATGTATGTGTGTTATAAATCTATTTTGGTAATGCTACATTAAATATTTTTTTTATGATCTGTGTTTTTTTAATACAAAAAAATATGATAATACAACTACTCAAACTAGTATTCAGAGATGTTCTTAAGAAAGGTAAAAGCGAAAATAAGACCTAGTGGTTGAAATACGTAAGAAGAGAAGGAGAATATCTTCACCAAATGAGATGCATTGAGGTAAGGCTGGAAAATTGTTTAATGAGATGGAAGTAATACAATGGTATGTATTCAGATAGTTTTATTTTTCTATCCGGAATTCACCCGCACATATTTGTAATTTTGACAAAAGAAAAATTTGATGAGCAAAGTTGAAGTCTTAACTACAACAGATTGGGTTCGCCTGAAGTAGTGGCTAGCGTATTTAGTTACTCTGCTGAGGTCCCAAATTTGATTCCCGGGCAGTCAAAATAAATATGTGATTTTTCTCTTTAATATTCATTAAATATTATCTTACATTGGCGCAAGATTGATCATCTTGCCTTCACATAACTGCAAGTTTTTATTACTAAAAATCAGTTGTACACGTCACTAAATTAAATAGAAAAAATTACATCTAACAAATCCAAAAAATGGGTTCTTCGTCATGATAATATAAAACTTTATGTACCTATATAATAACCTGCGTTTCTTTGTTAGTGGCGGATAGCTCGTGTGCAAATACATGCTCCTTTTGGGTGCTTTGCCAAAAAAAAAAATATACCAGCCCATCTTGTGTACTTCCAATCCGGTTTAAATAAAACTGCACTGTAGACCAAGAAGATCAATGTTTCTAGCTCAATTCTTGAATAATTTGAAATGGATCGAAATCAACCGAAGATTTTAATTTATCTTCATTAAAATTCGAACGTAGTCCATTCTAAGAAAGCCCTTTAGGGTCTTATCACCTGATTTGAACTTTTGAAGCCAGGATTGACTCTACTACTTTAATTAAACCTAAAAAGTTATACGTAAAAATCGACAATACAAGATTTATGTTTTATTAAAAAGAAATTTATGTATATGTATTTTTTTTTTAAATTACCTAACGTCCAAGTGACTCTGAAATATAGCTACGGCTTATGCAACACCATACTCAGGCTTCAACTTTTTATGTTTCATAGCCTATGCCTACTCGTGAGTGGATTTACCCTTTATGTTTATGGATAACCTTTACCTTTATGTTTATGGATAGGTTACTATAATTTCATGTAATTTATGAGTGAAAATTCGAGGCAAAACACAAATAATAAAAAAAATTGCTATTTATAGGGGCAAAATTATGTTTAACTTTTTTTTTTTTTTTAATTATTGGCAAATAAATATATTTCTTTTTACAAAAATAGGATTTAACGAAAGGACGATAGAGGTCATTTTCGTTTGAGTTGAAATAGCTAACTTCCACGCTGATGGAAAATTCGCACTTTGTAATGTATTTGACGTTTGGGTTTTTGAATATATATATTTATTATAAACAATAAACACTTTCCACTCGTGTGACTTTTGATATCTTCATGAAGGTTGTGACACGTCTAAAGTATAATATAACGATAAATAGGCGTCATTTATACGTCGGTTAATTTAGCTATGCAATTATGGATTCCTTTTCTTTTTTTCCGATCGGGGTGTCAGTTGTAATGTCAGTGGTATCTTATTTTGTAACTTACAATGTAATTTCAAAGGTTAAACCGATGTTTCTCAAAGCCGATCTTTTCGGCGTGGATTTATGTAAAAAGAATAAGGATAAAATGTAAGTAAAACCAATACACCTTTTGTATTGTTGTATCATACCACTGGTTTTTCATTAATGCTTTAAAATATTTTCCAGACCAGAGGCAATAGGAGTTGTGTCCGGATGTATTTTTCTTATAACAGTTTTTTTATTCATACCTATTCCTTTTAGTAATAACATATTGAACAAAGAAAGTTTTCCGCATCATGAGGTAAGACATTTTAAAAGAAGTATTTTTTCCTTGTAATTAATAGAATGGATTTGAATTACTTTATGACTGCTTTATGTTTCAGTTTACTGAATTACTGGCAGCTTTATTATCAATCTGTTGTATGCTGTTATTGGGCTTTGCCGATGATGTATTGGATCTCCGGTGGCGTCATAAACTATTACTTCCGACTATAGCATCTTTGCCGCTGCTAGTTGTTTATTATGTAAATTTTAATTCTACTACAATAGTGGTACCACTTCCACTCAGAGAATGGTTTGGAAATACTGTAAATATAGGTAAAAATAAATGCTAATCACTTGATTTGTATTTCGGGATGTCAGAATGCAAGTGTTACATTTGTAAAAAAATATGATAATTATTTTTAAAGAAATAACCCGCAAAGCGTTTATTTTAGATGCTTGTCTGCAGATGGGATAGGGAAGGTAAATGTGAAAAATACATCATAAACACCCAGACCAATTGAAAATAAATCTTTCTTGAATTCATTTTGCAATTGGCAGGAATCTAATCCGCGACGCCAGTTTCGCAGTCGAGCGTCTACCCAACTACGCCCAGCGCCTGCCTTGGAATATGACCTTCAAAGTTTTATGTGTAACCATACATTTTTGTTGTTGTAAATATAATACTTGCACTCTGATGCCGCGGTAAACTTGCTAAATTTTGACTTTTATAACTCCTTTCAAATGATGTATGCAATTGCTTAACCGCCTGTGTGGCCCAAAGGTATTTTTAAAAAAATGCTTAAGGTTTTTTTTTTATAAAGCATTTCTTGTTATTTTAAATGGATTTCATACCTAAACTGCTCACTTATAAACAGAGTTAATAAAATTTTATTAACTCAGTGTTATGTTCAATAATAGGCAGAATGATGAACTTTATACAAGTGTATAAAGTGATCACTTAAGCCAGCCAGACACTTGGAATTCCATCTTCTATCATATAAAACGATAGATGTTTCTGAGACACCTATAATATGAATACATTTCCTTTACTTTGTTTTCAGGATTGTTTTACTACATTTATATGGGAATGCTAGCTGTATTTTGCACGAATGCAATCAATATATTGGCTGGAATTAATGGTCTGGAAGTCGGCCAATCTGTTATAATTGCAATTTCCATTATTGTTTTTAATATGGTTGAAATGTCCGGAGAATTATACAAAGCACATCAGTTTTCAATGTACATTATGTTGCCTTATTTAGCAACCTCTCTAGGACTCTTAAAACACAACTGGTAAGCTTCTCTGACATTTATTATTAAAATTATAAAAAAGTTCAACAGCATATTTCATTCAGTATTATTTTACAAGCCACAGTATTTTTGCATCTAATGGTGCATAGGGCACTACATTGATTTATTGTTTTCTGAAACAATAATCTGATGAATGTATCCAAAGATGATGAATCCTGTGCTAATAATAATTTTGGATAATTAAAATAGCGCCATTTTTGTAAAATACTACTTTGAGGGCACTTCACTGTGATTAAATAAGGGTAGCGTCCAGGGTACAATGAAACCTGGAATTGTTTAAAGAAAGGAATAGTCCGGAAGGCTCTACTTTTATAGAGGCTTGTTTGCAGGCAGGGTAAGGAAGGTAAATGTGAAAAATACATCACAAACACCCAGACCAAGTAAAAATAAATCATTTTTAAATTTATTTTGCAACTGGCGGATATCGAACCCGCGACAGCAGTTTCACAGTCGAATGTCTACCCAACTACACCTGTCAGTTCCATTTTAACATTAACAAAATGAAAGTTTTTTTAAAAATATATATTTCTGCAATTTAAATACATAAACCAACGCAGGGTATCTACCCTGCGTTGGTTTATGTATTGCAATGTACTTTTTAGGCATTTCATCTGAAATGCCTAAAAAGTACATTGCAATGCCAAAAAGTACATTTCATCTGAAATGCCTAAAAAGTACATTGCAATGCCCTTTAAATAAATATTGGGAGTGAAAAAATCATGTATATTTATTTAATCTCCCTACTAAGTAATTAAAATCATAAAGGTTTGACATGTTAAGTCAGTATATGAGTTGTTGTTTCCAGGTATCCATCCAGAGTGTTCGTTGGAGACACTTTCTGTTACCTTTCGGGAATGACGTTTGCGGTGGTGGGTATATTGGGACACTTCAGTAAGACGACCATCTTATTTTTCATCCCGCAGATATTTAATTTCCTGTATTCATTACCGCAACTCTTTCACTTTGTGCCGTGTCCTCGACATCGCATGCCCACATACTCCAGCAACACTGATAAGCTGGAGGCGAGTCGGTTTAAAATAGTGGAGAAAGATTTAAATATTTTAGGAAAACTAACTGTATTTGCAGTGAAAACATTCAAATTAGCGGAATTCGAAGACAGAGAGGACATCTTGGTACTAAATAATTTCACTTTGATAAATTTTGTATTGATACACCTAGGACCCACTCATGAAAGGAAACTTACCATTGTTCTTCTGTGTATTCAAGTTTTGGGCTCAATTCTCGCTTTCACTATAAGATATCCTTTAGCTTCATATTTCTATGATATTAAGAGTTAGTTTTGTGTAAATAGTTGTTTTTATAGTAGTTATATCAAACCCTTCCCGGCCAAACACAATAAGAGTAAAATATTTTGAAGGATGAAGCTTTATTTTTGTAATATGTCAAACTGAGGCAGTAATTTGTATTTTTCTATTTAAACAAAGATATTTATGATAAATGCGAATACATACTATTCTAAGTTAAGTCTGAATAACTAAGTGTTTGTTTAAATTGAAACCATTTTTATTATGGACTAAATTAGAGTTGATAAAAATGCTGAACTCTGTTTTATACACCTTACGACTTTTATTCAGTTTCAAATTCATTCTTTGTCAGTATCTACTTACCTGGTTTCCGGAAAGGGCTTGAAATAGCCATAGGAAAATATTACCAAAGTAAAATTTTATATAAATATATATTTTTATATTAAAATAAATAAATATTGAAAAAACATTGTAGTTTTTAGTATTCAACACAAATTTCAATCTTCATGTATTCAATACGGGTTGGTCACTGTCAGTTATCAAAATGGACAGGGGCAGTATACATTATTCCCGCCTTATGAAATGAAATATGTACATATCAACATTCTCATCAAATGATTTATCAACATTTTTACAATACACATACCTAATATTTTTTTTTACCACAACTGGATATTTTTATAGGTGAGGACTGACCGGAGTCATTTCGTCGTAACTTAACACGTTACGATGCGAGCATTCGTATATTCAGTACAGTGAGCCGAGCTACTAGCCGCTCATTCCGCATACTCAATTAACGCGTGCCGTAACGTAACACGCTCGCCGGGAATGTTATGCTCCATTCAGTCCCCACCTTAAAATATTATAGATACATATCTGAACAGAGACAAAGAAGTTTTTTAGGAAAGGAATATTGAAGTTTGTATATTTACTATCCACATGCAAGTTTGTATCTACACCAGTTGAGATTTTTGCTTATCGATAGGGCTAATTATTGTTGCAGGCAAGGTTCTTTCTGAATTATTCACCTACTTTTTCAATTTTCTCCCCAGTGATGATGCATCAAACCTGTAATGTTAAGATTTCTTCCGCTAACAAGATAACTGTGTTTGGACAGCTTTGCTCTCTACCCGCTGCATCTAAAGCCTAATTATGGTGATACCAACTGTTCGCTCACTCAAAAGTATATGTGAAAATAGACCAGAGAAAAGCAATGTTTTTTTCTTCTTCACTTGATAGTGATGGATATGGAAATTTGGCAATTGCCTGAGGTCCAGGGAGGGTAGTAATAAAACAAGTTGCTGCCTTTTTGAATATTTAATGGAACCAGTCATAATCAGTAATCAATAAGCATAGATACTAAGTCTCCAGTCAATATCATACATTCTTGAGTCAAATTATAAAAGCTAAAACTTGGTTTACACAATGTAATGGAATAGCTGGTACAATACTCGGCACTTGAGAGATTCCTAAAGTAAATGTAGTGATCTCTTTATGTTTTTATACAAATAACAATTTTTGTCACAATCCCGTAACTGGAGAATGGGTGAGGGAGGGGGTAGGGGGCTGATCATAGTATTTATTACTTATAAAATTAAATAAAAAAAATTATATTCTGTCTCGATCCTTCCAGGGAATAGAGTCTAAACAGAGCTATTCCAGTCGCTTACTTTTGACTAGCGCCCATCGCACAATAATTTACTAAGCCACAACAATGTTGGGTATTCACCCCAGCCCCGCCGGATGAACTAACGTCCAATTTTGTACAATACACTGAAAATATCTCCACAAACTAAATCATTTTTCCTTCCATTAAATATAAGTAAGCGATTGGTATAGTTTCTGTTCAAAGTATACGTACGATCAGTATCCGACCTTTGGAGATAAGAAACGTTTTACAAACTCGGCTACGGATCGCAGTCCCCCGAGAGAGTGAAGAAAAAATAACAAGGGGATATATCACAATATTCTTTATAATTACCTACGCTTCCATCCGACAATACCTAATCAGAAGCCCCTCGCCTTCCTACTGGCCACCTCCGCCAGCCAGCTCAACCTACCTACATAGTGAAAGGGTACAAGCGCTATCGTCGCAGAGCGGCCAATATTAATAGATATATCCTAATCAATTTAAATAGTCATGATTCTGAATTATACGCAAACTAAAAAAGTCAACACAAAATAAATATCAACGATCGTGTCCAAAGCGCACATTCCCAACAAGCCGACACGAATAGGAGAACGTAGGAGTCTCTACGGGGCGACGCGCGATCACGAGTGCTTCACCATGATGACTCCCGGTCGACTCTGCGGTCGGAAGTGCAGGAAGTCATTCATCTCCACTCGGAGCAGGCGCTGGTCAGGCTTGGTGGTGAGTGCCAGCGGCAGCTCCTGCTGCTCCTCCGCAAACAGGTGGTCCCCCTCCAGGTGGCGGATGGCCTCCACGATGGTCTCCAGGTTCTGGCGCGACGTGCTGGCCAGGTACAGGCGCGACGGCTCGGCGCCCGCCTCCTCGCCCAGCACCTCCACCTTCACCTTGGGCTCCACCTTGATGGCGGCCTCCAGCAGCGGCGCGGCCGGCAGCGGCGGCTCCAGCGCCATGCCCGCGGGGCTAGGCGGGCGAGCGCACGGCTCGTCCCGCGCGCGCGCCGCCGGCTCCTCAGGCGGCGGCTCCGGCCGCTCGGGCGCGCCCTCCGCCCCCGCGTCCTCCTCCCCCACCCCCTCGCCCTCGCCCTCCAGCTCGCCGTCCAGCTCGCCCTCGCCCGCCGCCTCGTACTGCAGCGTGATCTGGTGCGCCAGACTGTCGGGGTACAGCTGCGTCTCCATGGCGCGCACCTGCTCCTCCAGCGCCATACGCAGGTGGCGCTCGCGCTCCAGCTGCAGGCGCAGCTCGCCCAGCTCCCCGCCGCCGCCCTCCACCGCCTCCGGGCTGACGGTCTCGTGGATATCCTCCGCCGTCTCCGTTATGATGGGGCAGTCTGCGACGACAGCTTCCGTTTTTCTTTTCTTAATGGGGATTTCCCCACCTTCGTGTTGGTTGACTAATCGTTTCAGCTGGCAGTTCTGAGATAGCAATCTGGTCTTCTCTTGCTCGAGGGAGTAGATGTACTCTGCGGTCTGTTGGAGAATGGCGGCCTACGGACAATACAGAATGTGAGAAGAGCGGGGCCAGGGACGAGAGGGAGGGATGAGATGGAGGAGGTAGTGAGCATGCGGCGTGACGCGGTACCTTGCTGAGTTTCTCTCCCTCGTGCCGGGGCAGCAGGGTCCTGAGGGACTGGAAGCCGGCGTTGATGCTCTGCATGCGCCGGCGCTCGTTACTGTTGGCGATCTCCCTCCGGATCCTCTTCTCCGCCTCCATGGTCTGCACCACCTCTCCGCCGCCAAGTCTGCGCGAAATTAGTTTCATTGTGATAAAACATAACTTTTTTCGCTTCGTAGATCTTATTCATACTATATATTAAACAAATAAAGTTTAAAAATGTGCCGCGTAAATGGACTTCGCGTAAGACATTCCTGTAAAATGACGTACTATCCCTATAAAATGTTTAGGTTGTTTTAAAAAACGTTAATATTTTTTTTGTAATATCGTAATAATTGATTCCCAATATTATCGGTTGCAAATTCAAATACCGTTCTAAAAAAGACTCGAAATAGGTCGATATGTGCACGGAAACGATATTCTAATAATACGTCAGACGAGTTGACGTCACCCGCCGCGCCGGTATCAGCTGACGGGCGGCGGCGGGCGGCGGCGGCGAGCGAGTGCCTCCCCGACCGGCCTCCCGCCGGCCGCAGCTGTGCCTCGTGCCTATCTGGCAACTGCGACTGACTAGTGACTAGCGACTAGCCGTGTCTCACGAGAACCATTTGTGACGAATTACTGAAATTGCGCGGGAAAAACTAAAAACTACTGCCGTAATATTTCGGTTAGCAGGAAAGATTTTCCTTATCAGCCACTCTGAACGGCTGTTGCGAATAATTCGCCTGTCCTTACGCGTAAACAACTTCTTCCGAGATCAAGCATCTGATCCGAATAAAATTACGGCCAGGGGAGGTTAAATATTTTATCATATTTATAAAGCTGGCCCGTATATTATTATTCGGCGGTTTTTCACTTCTCTAGAACTAATTTATTTTTACGTTTATTCTCATTCTTGAAAGCGGTCGGGTCAGGAGTCGTAATAATCGTCGGGTATGTATGAGGAGATGCATGAATGTAGAAGAGACGGAGAATGTTTGCAAAGACAGAGTGATGTGGCGTTCGATTCTCTCTGCCTACCCCTGCGGAGAAGCGGCGTGATGGTTGGTTAGTTAGTTTATTTTTACAAATGTTATTTTTACTGGTAATGTCAGATACATTTTTGAAAGATAATGAAAATAAAATGTATTTAAAAATATGATAAAATTACATATTGAAGTATGTAATCATTTTTAGAGAATATATTTTACGAAAATGAATATAAATAAATTCATAATGGACAGTAATCAACATTAATTGGATTTGTACATGTATTTTGAGTCTTCCTTTCTACATTTACTCGGTATATTATTAATAAGATATTTGTGGTTTTTGTTTAGCTACAGTGATAATGTAAAGAAGCACATGTTTGCGTAGTAAGGTAAACGCATAATAAATAATACAAGAAACGCGCGGACCGCGGGCCCATAGTGTGCGACGAAGCGCTGTACGGCGTTACGGCGGCACGCGGCGCGCTGGTTGGCGCCAAAGTGCGGCGTACAGAGCGAGCCGGCCTCGCCGCGCCAAACAAACGCGAATCTTTTACGTGTTCCCGCGATAGGTATCTGCGTGTACGTACTTCGGCCGATTTCATTCAAGAAATGGGCGTTATACTACACTAGATGTGTAAACACTTGGCGATTAGGCGTTAATGCTGTTTTTCAACAAAATTTTGTGCAATTATCGGAATTTGTCCGATTACGAAACACATCCATAGCGCACATGTTTATGAATGACCTACGCTCACTACAAATACGGCAAAAGCCGACGTCGAAACATGGCGGCCCAACAGCTGACCAACAGACCGGTAATTAAACGCATCGCCAGGCCGTCAAATCCATTACTTTCAGCGACACACGCACTGCAACTGCGTAAATAGCACATTGGAAAAGCATTTGTACATAAATAAGTTGTTGTTTGTTATGGCAGAAAGGCGCGAAATCTATAAGGCGACAGACCGCCGGGAACGTACCTGGAAATTCTGTGATCCACACCGCCTCCCTCGCTGTCGTTGTAGTCGTCGATCTCTAGGAATTCGATGCCATTACCGAGTAATGACATAACTACGATGTATTAGTCTTTCAATAATCGTAATTTTTACACAAACGACAGTCAAATAAATCCACACTAAGTCTCGACATGAAATTCACATAAGGGCCAGCACCCACAATGGCGGGAAACAACAATGGATCCAGTCAGATGACGCTTGTTCAATAGTTTAGCACTAACACTGATATACACGTCGAAACACGGAAGAACACTTATTTCTCGATTAAAGAAAATGAAAAAACACGTTACACGGCAAGTTTTACTCTAATTATATAGATGTTAATCAAATTTAAGAAATAAACATCGGGAATATCACAAGCCCCACGCCATTTCACGCACCAAAACCATAGATAAATCGGGTAGGTGCTAGGAAAGATTGGTTATTTCTCAAAGCTAGATGAGTACAAATGTACATATAAAAATATTAATTAGTTCTTACTTAGAGTGCATGAGATTTAAAAAAAAAAACTTTTGCATACAAAAAATTCTAAATTCATGCTAGTTACCTTCCTTCTGCACAATTATGTATGCGAAAAAAAATATTACACGGTTTATTTTAGAAGTTAATTCATTTTACCACTATCAATACCAAATGGTGCAACGGGCACTCCATAGTCTATGTCTATACATGGTGTTATTTTGGTCGTTAATTATATCATTCATCTTCAGGCATCAATGCAGAGTGATTTCAATTAAATATAATCGGGACCGGTTCCTCTACCACGGTATCTAAATGCTTTAGCCGCTACATCACGGAGGCGGACAAATAATAAATTAATGAATTAAATAGTTGGCATCAATAAAACATCATAAATAATTTGATTTCTGACCTTTCTGATAAGCTAACTAAAAATATAACTAACTAAAATATGAATTTATTGATACTAAAATTATATATCGCCAAGGTAATTTCATTTTTCAATAGATCCAGACAAATCAAATCAAAATATTATGATTGATGGCGATCTGATAATCAAGTATTAAAAAAAAATATACAACCAAAAAATAATAGCGTAATATCGGAATGCCTTTTTGTTAATAATAACTAAATATAAGTTTATTTATTTTTCGTAAAATAACTTCGCTGATATTGTTTATAAAACAATATTAGAATTTATCTATGAACCGAGCTAAAATACGAAAACATGTGTTTTTTTGGTACACGTACACGTGTTTTAGACAGATGCGGGTGGTGGGCGAATGACAGTTTTTTACGTACAATAATTATAATAAATTATAATTCATAATCTGTAATTTATAATTGTGACAGGAAGTGGTGGACCAGAGTTTCGGAGAAGCAACTGCGAGCAAATCCTATCAGTGGTGTAAAATCTTTCAAAAGCTTTAATTTCAGTTTTATGCAGTTTACTGGTTACCAACTAAAAATTGTATAATTTGTACTTGCAATCTAGGCAAGTTTGAGGTTCTCAGGATGCAAGTTGAAGACCAAGGGAAATTTGATAAATTGTTATAGTTTAATAAAATAATACTATTGAAATGGCTGATCCTTCACCGAATATGTCTGATGAGGAGAGATTGGCTCTAGCAGCAAAGTTGGACAGAGAATTAGACGAATTCATTGACAGCTTGGAAAAGAAGAGGTACGAGGATGGCTGGCCCGAAGATCGTTGGGAGGTAAACAGTCAAATAAAATATTTGTGTTAATATAACTCAAAATTTGTTGTATATTTAATCTTATGTACTGACATGCTTAGTAATATTTATTTGTGTATAATACATTTTAAATGTTGAAAAGCTTTTGTAATTTTATTTTAAAATAAAGGCACCATTCTCAATAAGGTTTTGTGGGATATGAAGAAATGGCTAAATTATTTTGTTGATCCAGGTGTGAATTTAACCTAGGATTTCACCCATGCTTGCTTAACATGCTAACTATTGCGCTATAGTATCAAGAGTCAATTAATGTAAAAAAAGGTATCCACTGCTGCGATTTTATCACCGCTAAAGTTTTTTTTATGGTGATACTGTTATCACGACAAAAGTGTTCTCATACTTTAAAAACATTAAAAATTATTTTGCTTGTGTAGAACAATTATCTCCATCCACTGGTATTTCAGAATGAGCTATGCGGTGATGTGATACACACAGGGGTTGATTCACTAAGATAATATATACAGATCTACCAAACAATAAAATTATTTGTCTGCAATCAGTATTATATCCCGCAACAAAAATCATTATTGGATTTTCTAATTTTAGTCACATCATTATTTTTTAAACTTCTGGCTTATTGTTAACACACAATATCTTCCAAGCAGCTTAAAACAGACTAGTGATACTGGTCAAAGTTTGCACCTTATACAACTGTCTTACATTTTTTTTTGATTATTTGTTTGTTTTTGTGTGTACAGGAGGAGATGGATAAACACCCATTTTTCATGAAGCAAGTTCCAACATCAACAGAGAATCTTTCACCATTAGCGGAAGGATTGCAACGCTTAAAATATGATCCGGATGAAAACACACCGCAGGAGTTAGCAAAGAGTTACAAAGACGATGGAAACTTTAATTTTAAGCACAAAAATTATAGACTCGCCATCATAGGGTTCGTATCCTTAAAGTCTAATTTCTTAACCCACAGTTGTAAGAGTAGAGGACATTTCGGTGAATGAACTACCTGTTATTGACTCGCTTAATCATCGTAGTAGAATTGGTTTGATAATCAAAGTAGAGATGCGATCAAACTGCTCTGGGAGCAGTACAGTAGCAGTGGTCGATGGGTGTCCATATTGTTGTATTTCATTACGTATTTCATTGTTACACACTAGCCAGATTGATCTAATTGGGGAAATTCATTTAACACTGTATACCGTATTTTATGGACTATAAGACTCACCTAAGATATTAATTTTTTTTTACCATTTCAATAATTCAATTGCAAAGGCAGACTAAAAAAATCTTAGTTTATAAAACCAAACTGACCTCTAAATTCCCTGAAAATCACCTTCGTTCTCTGTTCACTTCAGAAAACATGGCATTACACAATTGTAGTGGATTTTTGTGTACTACAAATGCACGTGTGGTGGACTAGAGTTTTTATTATTGATTCTCGTCACTACAATGTTTAGCCCTTTTTAAGACTGGCAGGAATTTGGAATCGAACACTGGACATTATTATATTAATTTCGAGTACATATAAGGCACATCCAAATTTTAGAGGTATTTGTTTGGAGAAAAAGTTTACCTCGAAAAAAGTAATTTATTCAGAGTAAGAAACAATTTTCAAGTGTTTTGAAATATTGAAAACTATTGTAGATTTAAATTTTATTTTCGCAGGTATACGGAAGGCATAAAACAGAAATGTGAAGATGATGAACTAAATGCCAGTCTGTATAATAACCGTGCAGCGAGTCATTTTTTCTTGGGAAATTATAGATCTAGTTTTTTTGACTCACAAAAAGCTATATCTTTAAATCCGAATCATAAAAAAGCTCTATTGAGAATTGCAGAATGTGCCTTGCGAATATCTGATTTTGAATCCTGCTTCAAATACTGCGATGAAATTATAAAACTTAATTTTGATAATGATACCGCTTTGCGAATCAAAAAGGAAGCGGAAAAGAAAAAAATTCTTTCAGATAGGGACAAGAGAAAGAAGGAGCACATGAATAAAAAGAAAACAGCAAATGAAGATGATATTCTGAAAGCAATTAGATTAAGAGGTAATCATTTAAATTATTATTTTAACTAACCAAAATTTATTCATGCAACTTGCTAAGAATTGTATTTGTTCATTATAAAAAAAAGGAAATTTCTACATTAAACTTTGGTGCACTTTGAGTTAAAATACAAATGATAGTCTCGGAACAAACATGCTATGTTTGAGCAAATCTTTCTTAGCTACTTCATGGGGATCTAATACCTGAAAAAGTCATCTACGATAAAAAAATTATAGACTGGGACCTGGTTTTATTAATTAAAATATAAAGGGGTCGATGTTAACCATTAGCACTCGCCATAGAATGCCATTCACTATGCGGCAAGAAAATAAAGTGTTATTTAACGATACTATTGGACTGTATAATTGTTTCACTGACCGGAATTCGCACCTGGCGGGCGAGTTAAGCACCAGCTCCATCGCAGACACAGTCAAGAAGCGATGGACCTCGGACCAGTGCCATTTGGTAGTGAGGGAACCAAGGAACATGGCGCTGTTCCGCCTGGCATTGTTCGTTTTGATACAGCGTCATTGGAGACCTTATATTTTAAATTGCCCTCATAGAAATCCTAATAATTATAAATGCAAAGTCATAACCTTCGACATTTTGAAATAATAGAATTTCATAAAAATATAAACTGTTATAAACCCGTAACTAACAATATGACAATAAACAAAGCTTCCCATACACTCAAAGTCAGTATACACTTTTACAGTGATAACAGCATCTTCGCATACCTCGCTTGTCCTTGAAAGAAAAAAAAATACTCAATTTTTTTTTTTTTTACAGGTATTAAGGTTGAAGGAAACGCTTCACAGTCTACCGCCTTGTCCGACTTGGAGCCGACCTTTCCCGGTGTTGCAGATTGTAGAGTGCATGCCGCTTCTACGGGGAACGAGCTTGTTTGGCCAGTTCTGTTTCTTTATCCAGAGTACCAGATCACTGACTTTATACAGAGTTGTGCGGAAACTTCCGTACTATCGGATCATTTGGCTGAAATGTTCCAGAGCACCCCTGAATGGGACAAGGATCGCACCTACACGCTTGAAAACATCAATGTGTATTACGAAGGAAAAAATAAATACAAGTTATTCAAAGTTGACATCGAAAAGACTTTATTGGAAATAATGCAAGAGCAACATTTCGAATTAAGAGCTGGTACTCCCGCTTTTATAATACTTGTAAGAGATAGCAGAGTTGAAAAGTCTTTTTTGCAATCCTACAAATATTCACAGTGAGAAGAATTGGATTTGTTTTTCCTTTTACCTCGTCCCGGCTAAGGTTTCAGCTAAGCTACTCAGTTTTCAATCAATTCAAAATTAATTGAAAATGGCTGATTAGCAAAGAATCCTCATTTCAAAATCATAGCGACTTGGGTTTTTATTTAATATGGGGTCGCCATGTTTTCCCAACACCCCATCACGACATTTGCAAGAAGGAAGTATAATATTTATTTGTATCGGATTTTTTTTTTCATTTTTTGTTGTTGTAGACTTATTTTGAGAGTCCCCAAGTATAATATTTATTGTAGTACATATATGGTGTGAATTTTAGTTTAAATAAATATGTATAGAGAAAGTGTGCACAAGTGCTCCCTCACCCCTCACTTATTATCTCACCCACCTCTATCATGTCCAGAAAATATTTTATTTTTATTAATGCTTTAGTTTATATTTACTACATAGTAACAAAATATGTATAAAACTCAACTGGTATAACACAAGTGCTTTACTTTTAAGTGTACACCCAACAATTGTCAGAATATTTTTGTGATATGTACAGAAGAATGTTAGTTATTACATATCTAGTATTTTTTAAATCAACAATGTAAACAAATAAAAAATGTACTCATTGTCATAAATTGTTTTTATTTTATTTTAAGAATACATATTACAATATTTTGTCTTAAAATAATCAAAATAAATTGTATCATTATAAACGTGATACTGAAAACATTTGATTATGTGCAGATTAGAATACAAGTAGGTTATTTAAAATAAATTTAAAATGCATTATTTGAAACTGTAATACATTTTTTAAATAATCATACCTGTGCAAATTTATGCGAAAAATGGCACATGTAATTTGTTGTGGGTAACACAACCAATTATCAGTGTTTAAGGCATTATCAGTTTAAACTACTAATAAACCACATGCTGCAAATATTACATAGATTACTACATAATTTTTTTTATTTACGCATTGCATGCATTTTATATCCTTTCAATTTGGCTGTGTCATCCAGTAGGATCAAAGTTAACACACTCATATTATTATGAAATGAATCATTTTGCCTTTATACCGATTAACCCTCTGATGGACACAATGCATCTATTATCTATACACTTTTCTCAAGTCTAACAATGTTTCTGTTATTCATCTACCTTGAATTGTGGAGTGAGTAGATATCTAGCATTTTACTGCAAACATCTACACAATATATTTCTGAAATTAATTTTTAATCCAATATTTGTAGATTGGAAAGATATAATGTTTACTTTGTGGAAAAACTCTATAGGGAAAATTTTATATTTGAGATACACGAGAGATGAAAAAACAAGTGTTAATAAAAATAATTAAATTTTTGTTCATCTAAATAGATATATTATTCAATTTGTAACATTGATTCAATGCTACCTTAAATAAAATGTTTTATAAACCAAGAATGAGGAGTGTATCTATCCTTATTGTGGCCATCAGAGAGTTATTATATTTTTCCATCTTTTCATTATTTTCATTACAAGAATATCAACTCGCACCACTCCACTTTAAGTTTAACTTAAGCAGAAATGGTTGTATGATTAAATTTTGAATAGAGTTACTCAGAAAGTAGTACAATTACACAAATTGTAGGATCGTGTCATGTTGTACACAGACAATGCAGTAACTAAAAAGTATTCGTTTTAAGTGAGTGATCTAAATATATTCATAATAAAGTTACTACCCAGTTTAGTACTTGTTAAAACTACTTGATAGTTCTCGTCATTTCAAATAAGAATTTGCAGTGATTACAGACTTACTCAAATAAATATAAGCACATATAACACATTAACATAACTACCTACTAATGTTTTGTAAACAAAACACCAAATATTAAGTATATATTTTTTTTAAATGCTACCCTTTAATATTAGTACCCCACTTTTATAATAATGTATCAAAAGGTATATAAAAGTACATTAAGTGCTCTTGTGCAAATTCAGTCTCCAATTCGGTGGGTACAAAAATCTACTAATTTGTATAACATAATTAAAAAGCAGCACATAATATGCAATTATAAACCACCAGCAGTGAGTCCGCATGGTGCTAAGTTCCACATGAACATATGCTACATACGTTTCTGTGTGTAGATACGCAACAATCGCAGTGAATGCACAAAGTATCGAGGTGTCAAATGATTGTTAATCAAATGCTATACTTGTACGTCGGAAGTTTGCAAGAGGCGGTAACATTAATGTGAGAGGAAAGCATTGTATGCAGATTTTTTTCCCGTTTTCTCTTCCTCATCACCGTTAACCCTTGCCAATCCTATGTCAAATTACCAACTCAGATGTCAAGTTTGGCTCGACATTATATGGTGCAATTTATAAAGTAGAATAAATCAAAAAAATTACACACTGTACAATGTTCCAATACAAGGGTAATGTGAGACCCCTTTTTAAATCTATTTTGCAAATCAAGTACCAATTATTTAACTAGCACCAATGCTAGTTTAAAATAATAATGATTAAGGAGTGCTGAGGGTTAGTACTTGGTCTTCTTTGGTGCAAGTACCTATTCAAACAAAAATGTTATGATTGATCCATGCAAATGTTTAAATTCTTTACACTTTATTTACATAACCAGTTCTTAAATTAGGTTAGTTACGCTCATTCTTGCGAGGGCGCACTTGCTGCAATAAAGAATTTAAAACAATAAAAAAATGCATGGTTAATTTTTAAGGCACCATGTCGTGACTATACATTGGGTAGAACCTTTAGTCAAATCTTATACATAATTGTGTTCTAGAAACACAATTTGAAAAAAAACACCCAAGTTGATACTAACATAGCACAGTGCTAAATAAAATTAAGCCTCAATTAGAAGAAATTAAAATATAGCCTCAAATGCAAGAGAACATTAATAAAGCTCATTGACACACAAATCAACCACTTACATGGCTAGTGAAACACTGCTTTAGTTAAAAACCGAAATAAGGGATTACTTCAATATAATGCAAACAAAAACGATGCATCTTACCTTAAACTGAAATTATTTTGTTACATAATAGCTACCCGGTTTACATATAGACTCAGTAGTGCAGAGATGTGGGATATTAGCTAAATATCCAAAGGTAGTAAACTATTTGGCTCAAATTTGAATAAAAAATAGTTTTGTAATAAGAATATAATAATCATGACCCTGACTAAATGAGAACAATGTCTTTGCACCTCCTTGGAAAGTTTGGGTAAGTAAGGTTTGTATGTGGCTGTTTTTAATTTTAGGCATGTTTCCATTCCATGGATTCTCATTAATACATAATATGATTTCTCATTCTACTCTTACTGAGATTCATGCTCAATAAAGTTTGTTGATATGAATATGTAGAACCAAAAAGGAACATGAAAACGCAATTTTTTCAAGTGATCATATGATTCAGGAATGCTATTCCAGGTGTTATAAATCATGTCTTCCGACAAATAGGTTGCCGGACCAAAAAGCTGCGGTTTGCCAACTACTGCTATGAAGCTAAGTAGAATGTACTTAGTCCAAAAATGCAAAAAAAAACCTTTTACAAAAAAATGTCCCTTACTGTGTTTTGAATTTGGACAGCCGAATTGTGGGAAGTAAAATAAAACATTTCATCAGGGCAATGCTCTGCCACACAAGATGTTAGTGGTAGTGACTATTTACGACGCTGGGCATGAATTGGTTGAACACCAATCCATATTCACCTGACTTAGCGCCTGGTGACGACCATTCCCAAAACTCTTCTTGGACAACAATGGAGTCATATGCTGTATAGATAAGTGGTTGACGGGTGTTGAACAAACGTCCTAACAGGAATCTATAAAAAAGTCGAGAATTACTGGAAGAAGTGCATAAAAGTCCAGAGGGACTACGTTGAAAAAGAAGACACAAAAACTTTTCTTCATCCAATCCGGAATAGGTCAGGGGTGGATCATATCAATAAATCATTATTTTAAGTGTAAAATAAATACATTTAAATCATGTAGTGAAACATGTACACACAAACACACACATATAAATAAATAAATAGTATAAAGATAGTACAGAACAACTTATTAGATTTTTACGGCTGCTTAGACTTTAATAACATTTTTTAGGTTATTATACTGCATAACATTAGGACTGCTAATGTCACACTCAATATCACTGAGAAAAAAAATATATTCAAGTACGAAATACTACTTTAAACTTATCTTCTAATATATAATAATAGTTGATAATAATTTTGTGATGGCAAGATAGGGTGTTGTTGCGTGCAATTTTTTGTTTTTAGTAATTCACACAAATAAAAGTATAAAATAATAAAAATACACTCATTATACAAATAAATAAAATAAATTCCAAATAAAATAAAAATCACAGCAATAATACAAATTTAAAAAAATGAGAGGTTTCTATTAATAAATATTAATTTCTAATAATGTACGTATTTAAAATGGATGGATATTTCGATATCTGATAATATAACTATAAAATAAAATTACTACAGCTAAATCACACAAAAAAACTTACACAACTAATAAGTATGGAAATGATTACAGTTGGACAACATATGTTTGTAAAAAATCACCTTTCTATGTGTAATAAATATTAATTGTAAAATCCTTTTAATATGAGCTACCTGCAAAATTATTACATGTATTCAGCATGTTAAAATGGCTGGATTCATCTGATTTTCCACCAAGTTGTGCATAATCGTTAAATTAATTAATTAACTTTACTCGCAATTAAAATAATTGAACACCCCGTCATAAGTGGCCAATATATTGAACTATATCCAGCATTTGAAATTATAGCATTATAAGTAATTCACTTCTCAGAGAACATGCGCAAACCTTATCGTCCCAAAGAAGCGTAGACGAGATATTACGTTTGCATTTATAATTAAAGCGGTGTCTAATTTATTGATATTTATGGACTTTTTCTTGAATTTCTTGAGTTTCTTGAATTTTAGTACAATTATCTCTAACACAGACTCACAATTTTAATCAGCATAAAATGCCTATTTACTTTGGCAAATCTGATAGTAGAGGATATTTAAAACTATCTATGTATTAGTTTTATTACATTTGATTTTATGAATTAAAATATAGTAAGAAAATATTATTTTCATTCTGGAAGTCAGAAATTTTAATAAATACATATATAAAATTCCTTATTTTGGGCTTTGAATTATTGATCTTTTCTTATAATAAACTATAAAATAAAATTCTAAAAAATATTTTTGTTAAAATGTATGCAGACATCAGAAAAACACTACAAGAAAACTTAAAAGTATACTAGTTTTCTTACATAAACACAATACTTAAATACAAATATATTGTACATATTACATTATAAATGGGTATAATATAGTCTTATAACTAGAGGTTGAAATTATGTGATAATTCCGTGGATGGAAAATTGCTGCATTATATTATAACTGTTTAATCAGACATCAGTAAGTACAATCAGTCAACAGCCGTTTCAAATGATAAAAAATCCATACATATTCCAACAAACTTATTATTTATGATCTACAAAATCAATCGGCTGTAAAAATAGATATAACATTAATGGCTGCTAGGATTACAGTTGGTTTATTTCAGCCAAATCAGTCTGATATTGAGAAGGCATAAGTATTTATTTTACGTCGGCTAGAATATACAAGAGAGTGCATATGGAAAAATTGTCCTACTAAACTGCCATGCAAGCGAGAAACGCTTCAGGGAGTGTATTCTCCTTTAGTTATATTCATTATATATTTGCTCACTTATGTAATTTCTTCTTTATAAGTATTTCAGTCATTATTACATATTGAAGTACATCATTTTGTAATTTACAGGAGGCCCTAGATTTTTGCAGAGCTTGAAATATCAAGCTATTAAATATGCGCAATAGCGCATATTTCAAAAAAAGCAAAAGTTTTTTTTCATTAATATTTTTAATATTACTTCGGTTCGTTTGGGTTTTACATAAGTCATAAGTAATTCAACATTATGGCCTCATAAGTGTTGGATAATTTATTATTTCGCGTGAATCTTACTTCACAGTAGACATAGGTCGAAGGCCTTGTTTACCTACTTTCTTTCATTGGTTTTCTGAACCAATTACGTGCAGAATTTAATTATAAACAGACGAAGCCGCTTTCGCATAATTTAAAGTAATAAAAGTAAATTACACCCGACCCCTGCCACATCAAAATGTTTTATGTAATTTTCAGGCAATGTCACACGCACATTCTTGTATATGTTACTCTATTAATACATTATTGATTTTTCTCATAGGTGCATTAGCGCACTTAATACTTTACTTACGTACAGGTTTATATCATAGGTTACCGACAGGGTACCGCCCGCGAGTGGGTGTTGCTGTGTTCTTCTAGGAGGTACTAGAGGCCTAGAAAAGGGAGGACTGGGAAGTGGGCAATTTAACTTTATTAATCCCCTCTATATGGGACATTTTGGTAATTTCCTTCCCCCCGCCGATAAGACATTTTGGTAGACAAATAAGTTAGGAACCTGAGGTTTATATTATTTTCTTTTAAGGTTTCATCTATAATAAAACAGTCTTCACAGTACGGACAATTTCTGAAATATGAGACTATAGGTAACGATGATGGCAACTCAAATAAAATGATATTTTTGAATAAATTAAAAAATTACAATATGTATATCTTAATTTTTAATATTAATATTTTTTTCTTCTTCTAAAAACGACTTTTCACAATGCGGTCAATTGAGATGTTATTACGAGTCAGTGATGAATATTTGTTTCTTCCAAAATCTGTGGATTTTTTAGAATAATTTATATATTAAAATAGTATTAATAAATGTATGCGAGAAGAACAAAGAGACGCAGTTCATCGACTTTTATTTTGTTTATAATATTGTCCCCACCACGTGTAACTCCTTTAAAATCGTATATAAGGGGTGGCGGACAAATTTTTGTGTGATCAGATTAAATAATATTCAAAACGTGTATACGCCGCACTCGCTCTGTTTTTATATT
Organism: Brachycentrus maculatus; assembly: GCF_059751285.1. Taxonomy (NCBI): domain Eukaryota; kingdom Metazoa; phylum Arthropoda; class Insecta; order Trichoptera; family Brachycentridae; genus Brachycentrus; species Brachycentrus maculatus. The sequence continues at coordinate 606,851 of NW_028281127.1, forward strand.
GGTGTCGCTTTGTTCTTCTCGCCCTTGTGTTTCGTTATTTTCGATATATAGGTGTAATTTTGTTATTTTCACACTTATAACCTTGTAATTTTTAATAAATAAAAGGTTGTCTTCATTTGCGCGTTTCCGTCTTCCTAATCAAAAGTGTTCCAGTACCGTTAGCAGTAACAATATTCATCATCTACTTTTACCTCGTAGCTTACAATCCCCGTTCCAAGTATATTTATTACCTGGAACAGGAACTGATGGGAATATTTTTTTGCACTAGTTTCAACGGCGTCGGTAACATGTTTTCAAAAACTCACAATGACGCAATAACTTACTAAAATGTCAATAAACAACATTTGCAAATGATAATGAACAAAATTAATTCCCAGATTTTTATAAATATGTACATAGAAAATGTATTTAAATCTCTTGTATAGTGAATACAAGAGGTTTTTATATATTTTCTCATATTTGACAATTAGATCAAGAATTTTATTGAAAATTGCCATCTTCGATACTTATATTCTCATTTGTACTTAAGATAATATTTACACTAAGTATATAACGGCAACAAGTTTGAAAAGGTGCAGCATATATGATTACTATCAAATTACATTCAAATGCAGGTCTATATAACCCAGTGTTTCAGTCGTATTGAAGAAGAAAACGTAATTCAAGTATACAAGTGAATTCATGAAATGATGATGTGCGCAAGTCACTTTATTCCAGATGCTGCCTCATTACGGCGTTTAAAATTTAGCTGGCAATTTGGAAGATCGGAACTTTGCGAGAAAGATGTGTTGTGTTTGTGTCATGGTTCATCCAAGTCACTGGGAGGCTCTATGGCGGGACACAGGGTGACTGCAACGCCACGATTCAGTGATACCGCTGGGTAAAATACACCATACAGATCAGTGAAGGCTATTCCACCCTGTAATCAATTTTTGTTGTTGAGAAAATTGTTATTTTTCATGCACTCCAGTACAACTTTTGTAAAGCAATGTCAAATAATACTGAACAATCTTTGTAAATATGCAATATCCTTATCACTAGATTTGTTTTTTTTTATTTTTATAATTTATATTTGAAGCACTAATTTTGTGATTTTCCATTTTAATTATGTTATAATATTTTTTTTTCTTCATCTTTTTTCCTCCAAATATCACGGAAAAATTATAGATAGTCATGTTTTTCCTGCACTCGATTTCCTGTAGAAATCAGTGATACCAACATGGATGGAGTGAATATTTTTAGATGAATTTAAATTTTGTTAGATGTCAGTAGATTGTTTACACAGAGAAAAATGTTTTTTGGCAATTTTTTTGATTGGCAATGGTATCTATTGTAAGTATGTATCTCTATTAGAACCCCAAGAAGATAAATTAATTTTTAATTTATGTTTTACTTTTTATTTATTGTTTCGGCATTGACTTTGTGGTAAGACATGTACAATGATTGAAGAAACACTTGTTTTTATACCATGTTTTACTTAGTAAATACCATATATTTCATAAAATCTATTGTGACACGTGTTCCGATGCATTCCGCATCATTTTCAAACACTGTATACGGTGTTTGAAAATGATCCAAACATGTGTCACAATCGATTTTAAGAAATAGTGGTATTTACTAAGTAAAACTTAAATTAAAAATGGATAAGTTTTACCATAAAGTGACTGCCTAATCAATTAATAAAAAGATAAATTCAGTCAATGTGGACCCAATATAAAGTGAAGTATGTGTTACCTGCGGCTGTCCATCAACTGTGAAGCGTAGAGTGTGGGAGTCCAGGTCAAGCAGCACGCCCACTTCGGAGCCGGGTCCGATGCCCCCTTCCTGCCGAGAGTGATGCGCGCCGTCGTGCTGGAACCACGAGCGTGACCCATCTATGTACATGGCCCAACCGCTCTTGTCCTTGCCTGAATACACATACATATTATTAAAAAAAACTTCATGAAAAAAATTTGTGGATTATGAAGGACAATAAGAACGATATTTAAAAAAAAAACAAATAAAATAATAATTTTCAAACTACAGTGAAGATTAGTACATACCCAGAATAGTATAGCTATATAAGGACATTCAGTCCCTTTAATCTTCACAGTGGTTTGAAAATGCCATAACAAGGCGAAAGAATTATAGCAAATAGAATTTTTGTTTTTAATAAAAATTTATTCAATATTTGTTTTTAATATTAATTGTATTTAGTGGACTCTAAAATCAGTGTTTGATTTTAATATTTAATATATCACTGATTAAATGCCAAAGGGCTACAACGCAAAAAAAAAAACTAATTAAACTCTTTATACCAAAAATGGTATCTAAATCGTCAACATTTTCATATTCGAAAAACACCCATGATTTTAAAAATGGACATTTTTAACGCTAGAATCTTCCTCTTCCTGGCTCCTTCCAGCTTATTGTCCTCGTAGGCTGCTGGGGTCAGCTCTCCTCGTCCTCGGGTTATAGGTCCTTCTGTCCTGGACGTCACCTAGGCCATGCCTTCAAATCATGCTATCTTTCTGCTTCACCCATGAATTCCTTGGTCTTCTTCTAGATAACCTTGGAGGAAGATCCATTTCTATTGCCTGGTTAACTACATGTTGGGGTTCTCTGCGTCCTATGTGCCCATACCATCTCAATTGTCTTTCCTCTATCTTCCTATTAATGTCTGTTACGCCCAGGCTTCCACGAATACGGGAAACTCTTTATTCTGTCTCTAAAAGACACTTCCGCTGACCATCTGAGCATTCGCATTTCAGCGGATTCCAGCTGTCTAGAGAATCATGGGTGTCTTTTTCGAATATGAAAATGTTGACAATTTAGATACCATTTTTGGAACAAAGAGTTTAATTTATTTTTTTGCATTGTGGCCCTTTGGCATTTAACCAGTGATATGAATTAATATATATATTTTTAACCGGATCCACGCGGCTCGCATAACCGTTTGTGTTTTTACAAGACATGCCCCATACGCGGCTGACATAAGCGTTTGTGTTTTCACTTTGCTCCAAGTTTCGAACCTCAGTTCAACTTGGAGGGATTTTTTCATGGTGTGGAACTTTGGATAAAATAATACGTCAATCTTAGGCCTTATGACATCTGTTGAAATATCTGACTAATAATTTGTAACATCACAAGGATAAATAAAACAACAGATCCCTGATTTTTCTTGCGGTCGGTAATTAGTCCGCGCCATAATCATGCCCTATATCTGTCTCACTCTCGACGCTACGCATCGCCAGTGGGTAAGAGTGACACACGATGCGTGCTTTGATTTATTTATGTTACGATCTAATTTGTTTATATTACGATATATTTCAAGAATAATGTGACACACGTGTATTATAGAGTACCAAAAAGGCACAATGAATCCCATTGAACGTTTTTGTTTAGGAAAATAAATCGTTTCTTAACTAAATACATGATAAAAGTAATCATTTAAAAAACGGCGAAATACCGCCGCGCACGGGCGTCTCTTAGGAACAAAGTTAACGCGTTTAAAAGGTTAAATGTATAAAGTTCACCAGTCTGAAGGTGAACATCATTGTGTGCCAATTTTTTTTTTAGTTTCACAACAGAACAAATAAATGTCAATATTAGAAAACAGAAGTTTGAATGATGAAATAAGGAAAGGATGCAAGGCTGAGGTAAGCATTATCGATAAAATTAAGAAAGGTGTGTTGAGATGGTTTGGACATGTAGAACGTATGAGTGAGGAAAGAACGGTTAAACAAATTTATGAAGCGAATGTAGTTGGAAAAAGAAGCAGAGGAAGACTGAGGAAAACTTAGCACGATCAGGTATGCCAAATACTTGAAAGTGGTCAGGTTAGGAGTCGTAATAATCGGCAGATATGTATGAGGAGATGCATGAATGTGGAAGAGGCGAAGAATGTTTGCAAAGACAGAGTGGTGTAGCGTTCTATTCTCTCTGCCTACCCCTGCGGAGAGGCGGCGTGATGGTTAGTTAGTTAGTTTAGAAAACAGTGGTTAGGAAAAATTCATCATTTGGATGGACCGCCAGGTTATAAAAAAAAGATCAATATATATTCACCCAGCATCTTGTCCCGGGAGACGTCGGCCCTGGCGATCCCAAAGGCGGGGTCCGTGTCTGCGTCGTAGCGGTCCACGGTGAGCCGCCAGTAGTGCACGCCGCGCGACAGCCCCACGCCCGCCAGCGCCACACGGTGCTCCCAGCCCGCCACGCGTGCGCCCAGCCCCGCGCCGCACAGCGCCAGGCCCTCCACGCGACCGCCGCCCTCCCAACTGAACCAGGCCACTGCGCACACCATATGCCCATACATTGTCAGATACCACGCAAAACAAGTCTTTTCACATATTGTAGTCGTACAGGAGAAAGTGACCAAGTGCATTTGTTTACAAAAACGTGATCATTAACTATTTGATATTTTACTAGCTTAACCTTTTAACTGCCGGCAGGTACATGTATGGCGGTACCCAGCACGAAAAAAAACCTTCTTAACATATCGTTTTTGAAAGTGTAATAACGTTTATTTATAAAACTTACCAAATAAATGAAGGGCGCGCCAGTCGTGCAGTCATTTATCCATAATCATAAAATTAATTGTTCATGGTGCAGGGTTGTCACAAAATTTGTCATAGAAAATATGAAAACTTAATTATATGCCAAAAGTAATTGTTTATGTTAGTTTAATATTAAAAGTATACACACACACTATGATTTAAAAAAATTAAAAATCATCAGAATCGATACTAAAATCACTGTCATCAGATTCGGCAGTGACGGCAACTCGGGGATTATTGGACAACCCTGAGCGCCATTAGTTGTTCCGATGACAAAGCTCTCTTTAATTTACGTTTAAAGTGGTAAAAACAAATTCTTTTTCAATTCTGAGTATGCAAAGATATTCTCAATTGATGTCACTATGCGTTAAATATATTTGTATATTTTAAATAATTGATTATCTTTAGTAAAAGCCTATTTAAAACGGCGCGTCTTAAGACGTAATTTTTGTATGAGCGGCGCTCCGATCACAGAAAATTATGCGTCTTAAGACTCTTGGCAGTTAACCGGCTAATATTGCCCTGAAAAAAATCCCAAAGCAATTTTAAACTTGGAAGTATAATATATTGTATTTATAATATTGGAAGTATAAGTTTAACAAGCGTGCTGACCATTACACTACGGAGGCGGACATAGTATAATAAAAGCTTACTATATAATTTATTACGGAATATTATAAATAAAATTATGGACTTTTGGCATGTATACTTAAGTAATTGCATGAATAAATTCAGCAAATCTTTTATAGGTAAATTTTTTAGTTTAAAAAGAAAATGGGTGTTAATGACACATTTATACACAGGTATCATTTAAATTACCTGGTGCTGTTTGCAATCCAATCAGCTCGCTGTAAATTCCTTCACCAGTGGCATTGAATGCCTTAACTCTGGCATTATACAAGGAGTTGAAGTGAAGACCATCCACAGTGCACATTGTCTCCCTGCCGCAATACACCTCCTAGGAATTCAATGTCAGATTGATAATGGATCCATTTCAATATACATCTATGCAGTCCTAACAGAAACAAATAAGTCGATATGGAAGTCTAGAAATTTTCAGGGCTTACGAATCCATTTACGATATTGTTTATATTATTACTATAGTTTATATTATAGTATAAATTTAAGTCAACTATGAGTTTAAAAACATAGTTGCGGTTAACTTCGATATATGGTATGAGCTATCTCATCCTCCAAATATCACGGAAAAATTATAGATAATCATGGTTTTCCTGCACTCTGGTAGCGCTTTCATCTAGAAATCAGAAATACCAACATGGATGGAGTGAATACTTTTAGATGAATTTAAATTTTGTTAGATGTCAGTAGGTTGCTTACAGAGAAAAATGTTTTTTGGTAATTTTTTTGATTAGCAATGGTATCTATTGTAAGTATGTATCTATATTAGAACCCCAAGAAGATAAATTAATTTTCAATTTATGTTTTACTTAGTAAACACCATATATGTATTTCGTAAAATCTATTGTGACACGTGTTTCGATGCGTTCCGCATCATTTTCAAACACTGTATATTACATACATTTACTGACGTAATTCAACTTCATAGTCAAACTACATATGTCATTATTACATACATTTATTGAGGTAATTAAACTTCATAGTCAAACTCAATATGATAAAAGTCTATGATTATTTGAATTAAAGACGGCGCCATGTGAGATAGTTATTTTATTTATTTTAAATAATTGTTAAGCCGTGTAAATGATTAGACTTCCATATTCCCTTCTCAAAGATTTTTTTTTAATCTCTGTTGAGATAACTATAATATCTTGATAGCAATCTCTCAAGGGTAAAACAGGAAAGGACGAAGATGTCTTACCCGGAAGTCTCCACCGTGGCCGTCATCGAGTTCCAGGATGTAGCCTTCAACGTGGCTGTGTATGGGCGGTGTCCACGCTACGGTTACGGAGTTGTTCTCAGCTGCGCACAACTCGGGGGCGAGACCCGGGGCTCCAGGGGCTGCAAATCAAATACACCGACACATCAACCAACATCTTTTCGGGATTGATCTTTTTCCATTCTTCCCATGAATTTCCTTGTTTTCTGGATGGAAGATACAGCCCTCAGTAAAAATTTCATCAATCAACTAATTGATTGTACAAAAAGTTTAAAATAAATAAATCGCTCTAATGGAAGATCCAAAAGTACATAAGTAAGATTAAAATATTTCTAGGTGTGAAGGCATTTTTACCTGGATGAGCATGCTAGCCACACTATACTGAAATGTTAGACCATGGGTAGCATTATGCCGACCAACGGTCTGACATTTTTCAATTCTCGCTCACCAAAACCATGTTTCTATGTATAAGTATAGTTTTTCATATCATCAAATTTCTGCATCCTACCATCGTCAGTAAGAGAAAGACCATCGATATTACGCAAGTGTCACAACATATGCCTCTAGTGATAAGTTAGAGGTAATAATGGATCAGAATACTTAAATAATGTCATAATGACATAAGTTAGATCATATACAAAGAGCCTGGACGATGAGTGAGAACTGTTTGTATGTACATACACCAATATATATTACACGAGAAATACTTAATGCTTTTATATTACCTGCAGGCTGCCTATCTTCTCCATTAACAGCAGCTTGTATGAGAGACCATATCAAGGTTATTACATACATATAATATTGTGTGGTCAATAGATACGAGCATATTACAACTTCGATATTTAATTTCAAAAATACATTTTGCTCGTAATTAAGAATAATAATATTTTATTATTATAACTAAATATGACGGTACAGGTGAATTAATTCACTACCTCTAACCCCATAGACTGCAACCGCTTATCATATCAGCGCTCCATCGAATTCATTATTAGTTTTATTTCATATAATAGCAAAATACATTAAAAAATAGCAAAATACATTATCAGCGCTCTATCGAATTCATTATTAGTTTTATTTCATATAATAGCAAAATACATTAAAAAGTTTGTATTTTATATTTAAGAATTAAAATCACCAATTTTGTTTACTTGGTTTATTATTTTGCGATCAGAAATTACAAATTCCTTTCAAAAATAGAATTTCGGTGAATTTAAATAGTATATAAAAGTTAATAAGCACTACAATTTTCTTTTTCATTAAAAATACTTTTTGAATTTAAAATTGATGAAATTAACACACTGTATGCATTCAAATATCTTTATAGTCTGATGCGTGCCTATAATTTTTATGAAGTACAGTGGAACCTCTTATAATGAGTTTAATTCGTTCCAGCGTCTTACTCGTTAAGCGAAACACTCATTAAGCGAAAAAATAATCCCATAAAAATATAATATATTTTCATTAATTGATTCGGCAGTCACTTTGTGGTAAAATCTGTCCATTTTTAATTCATGTTTTACTCAGTAAATACCACTATTTCTTAAAATCTACTGTGACACGTTTTTCAATGCATTCCGCGTCATTTTCGGTGTTTGGAAATGATGCGGGACGCATTGAAACACGTGTCACAGTACATTTTAAGAAATAGTGGTATTTACTAAGTAAAACATTAATTTAAAATTTATAATATATTTCTAATATTCATAAATTGCATTTGTTTTTGGATAACATGTGTTTAATAACGGTATCTGAATATTAAGTCAACTAATAATTAAAAAAAAAAAAATAATAATAATATTAAAGAAATAATAAAAATTGTATTAACATGTTAGTATTTAGGCTCAACACAGGCCATGCCTAAAGAGCTGTAATACATATAGTAAATGTATATATGAAATAAATATGTATCTATGAATGTATGTATGTATCTATGAAATAAATAAATAGAATAAATAAATAAAATAAATTGTGTAATATTTTATTTTCATATAAATATGTCTTATAAGTTTAAAAGAGTTAGATATAAAATAATTTTAAAAAATATATTAAAAATAGGAGTAGAGTTCATTGAACACCATCAAAGTAAAGTAATAAAAAATGTTTGCTCACGTTTCATCTGTATAAAGTTGAGTTGATTTATGGCTGACAGCAGCGATCGGTCGTCCAGAGTCAGGTCAGGTCTCGGGGGAGGGAGACGCGGGGGGGCTTGCAGGGCGCGAGCACACTCCACCCCCACTCCGGCAGCGCGACCAGCGAGCAGAGATCCCACCTAAGGACACGCTTCAGCTACACATTGTCGCCAATATCACTAAACCACATATCACTATTTGTATTAAACATCCAGAGCCATCTCTCGGGATCGTGGCATAAATTAACACGTTGACTACCACGCGAATTTTCGGAATTCCGGTCTAAAAACCAATTCTTTAAAAATATTCTTTTACTTCTTGATTTTTAATATTTTTTTATAATTATATTTTCTGTTCATTTATTGATAAATTTTCTGTCAATGTAAGCCAGCATTGATTTTTTGTTCTCTTCCCATGCGCCATCTATCCACATTAGCATTGATATCCTACAAATTTTATCGAGCTGCACGAATATGCCAAGTAAACACAGTACGAGATAACTTGTAGTCGGCATCCTAGCAAAGAACGCAATTTACGAGTTATCAGTTGGCAGTCAATGTGTTAATGTTTACTAAAAATCTTGGGCCGCAATATTTAAACACCAACCGGGCTGTAAATATCTGTAGACTATGAGAATGAGTCGGTAGTTACTTGTAAAAAGGCGGCACTTTCTGTCTCTTTCAGTGCTTCTATGCAAAACTGCAGCAAGCCAGTGGCACTTTGCAGGCGTCGAGTGCACGTGGCTGCTTGCTCCTTCATGCCTCTGATCCGACCATCTCTGTCATTCCTTATGGACTCCAGTAAGGTTTCACGCCTTGCTCTAATTGCGTCTACCAGCGCCTCACATTGGATGGTGACTACATTTTCGAATTCCATATAAGATTCCTAAAAAATAACCAAATATTCAATGAAAGAAAAAAGACAAAACATAAACATTTTTTTTTTAACAATTGAATTTTCGTAAAGTGAACTTTTACGAGTGTTGTTCATATAGTGATGACAAATACTTTTATTGAACCAACTTTAAGGATACTCTCCAAGTATCTATGTTGCCTTCTTATGAAAAAATTCTATTCACATAGTTTTTCTTTGATTTGTTCATAATTACAATTTAGGATTTCACCAAATAATTTTAGCATGTAATGCGAAACTATACTAAGTGATTTAAGAAATTCCTAAATTCAAAATTAGTAACGGTGATTCTTTTATATACATTTTTATTGTCAGTGTTGTAGCTTACTCCAAGAAATAAAGAAATCGCAAAATTACGAATACAACACTATAATTTATATTAATGAAGAAATATTTAAATAATAAGTCAACTTACATTTATTTTATCCCCCAACGTTTTAACCCTTTGTATATATTCAGTCATTGCAAGGGCCTTTTCTGATAGTAGTTGAAGATTTTGTGATAACTCAGTCTAAAACGAGAATAGAAAATCAGTAATGTAAATAAACAACAATTAAAAAGACACATAACGGATTTTATTGCGGTATGAAAATCTTAAAATCCTAACACATTTATTGACAGGAAGGCCCATAAGTGGGTTTGTAATACACGCCATATTGTGAAAACATTTTTTATTTTTAAAATTTTTTAATAAGGCAGGCATATTGAACATCTTTAGTGTAGACATTTTTATAATGACTTGAGAAATATTTTACATACCTTTTGTGTTTTGCATGCAATGGCTAGCTGCTGTACTTCGTGGGCAATATGTCTTTCCTGTAGGCAGCGTGAGCACACTGCCTGGCGACACGGAGTGCAGTGGGCCACCAGCTCAACGCCCCCGTGTTCTGCGCACCCCCCCGACTGCCTGCGCTCCCCCGCAGCCACGAGGGTGTGCCGCGACAAGGGCCCGCGCGCAGGGTGGCACGACTCCCTGCAGCTGTCACAATACAGAACGGAACACTGCTCGCAATGGACTGACGCAGATTTAGGTGGATCTCCTTCGCACATTTGACACGTTTGAACAAATTCATTTTTTATCACCCCGTCTCCGAATTTTTCTATTATTCTCTGCATAACACGGTACTTGGGTAGGTTATTCGCTCCATTTTCGTCAAAGTATACTGGTTTCTGACATGTCGGGCAGGCGAGGAACAATGCAGTCGGGGGGAATATGGCGCCGTTGATGGACGAGCCGACGTAGCTGCTCGGACGGGAACTGCACACAACGCCGCTGTCGGTCTCGCTGAGGATGGATATTTTGTCCGCTTCTTGGTAGTCTCCGGAGCTGGAGGAGGCGACGCTCTCGGCCTCGCTCCCTGCCACGGGTTGCTGGAGGCCCAGAGCGCATGTTAAGCACAGTGCGTGCCCGCAAGGCAGAAGCACTGGCTTTTCAAAGAAATGCTTGCAAGCCAAGCATCTTAATTCTTCCTCCATTTCGTTAAATTAACATTCTTTTTCATTCGAGAGCGTGCATGTTATTTTTGATCGATTTCCTTCGTTCGTATACAATACAGGTTCCAGTTGCTAGACAAAATATTTAGTATTTACTACAAAGGGTGGGTCAGCGACCCTCGAGTCGTCAAAACAAGTAGGCAAGTAACACAAAATTCTATGTTATGTCTTTATAGACATATTTCATTAATTGTATTTAATAAACAAAAATACGTAATAAAATAATTCCGCTGATTGAAAAGAATACTATGAAATCATGAAAAAATCAGATATTCGTTTCACGTCCACATAAATTACCAAATTCACTGACCACAGACTAACTATTTATATAAAGACCGCCAACTACCTCGATTTTTTATGGCTGGAAGTGATATTCGCTAGCGGCCGGAAGTGACGTAAACGGCTACTAGTACTAAACTCCCGGCTGGGCGTGACTTCGCCGCGGCTGGGCGTGACTTCGCCGCGGCTGAATGTCGAATCCACCCGCCGAAATATTTATCATTAATTTTTCAGGTTAAATGGTATTGATATTGAAATTTGTTGTATTACATATTTTCAAAATTATAATATTAATATTACAAAGAAGATATTTCACTATCTAAATTTATTTATTTCAGTGTAAACAAAAATAGAAAGGTCACGGCTAAAACGCGACATTTATAAAAAGAGTTTAGGCGTTTAGTTGAGTTCAAAAGTTCAGTTTAATAATGGTTACTCAACTCAGCCGTACAACGGTAAATGGTAATGGTAATTTTTTTGACTTACTATAATATATATAAAATTCCAGAAAACACAATATTTTAAAAGGACAGAAGGAGTGTCCACCACTTCCTGAAGTTATGTTTCTTATCGGGGGTGCCAGCGCCCCTTTCTGGACGTTTTGGAAGTCTGGCTAGGCGTTTTTAAAATTTTCGCATTTGGGGGGTGCTGCAGAAGGGAGCGGGAGGTTCAAGGGAACGTTGTGTCAATAAAGAAAAACTACACTTTCATACGCAAAATTTAACTTTAACTTTGGCATAATACTCAATATTATCAAGTTCTTCATATAAAACAAGGGCCCATTAAAAAAGACATATAGTATCATAGCCACATTAATGCCCTTATCGAAGATATGATAATACGGTTCAAAGACTAACAGGAACTTTTGATATCAGCTTGGTTAATCAATCCATTTTTATCAGACGTAGAAAGTGTTAGTCCAAATTTAAAAGAGTAATTTATTGATCTGCAAAATGACTGTGAAGCCAAAATAATATGTAATCAATGTGTTTATATTAATTTTTGGATACGTTTTCGTCATCAATACCTAATTCTGTGGGAAGAATTGAAATTACCCATAATAGCCTTTCTATCTTCATATTTAGAAGAGAAGGGTTTTAGTGCAGTAATGCATATATTTAAAAAAAAACGCGAAATTGATTACAAATAACCCGAAGAAGAGATAAACTTTAACCAAATAAAACGAAATTGGATCTTTTATATTCAAAAAGTTATTAATATCCGTCAAATATGGGAACATTATCCTATACCATAACTCACCCTTACCTTTAGGAACACTAAAAAATTTTATTGAATAATTTCTCCTTGAAGGGCAGCCAGGAACAATACATTTATAACCCATTATATATGTTTGAAGGCACTGAAAATAATAATGCACTATTAAAAAATTATAAAAAAGCAAATGCAGATTCAATTCCGGCAGGTCAAAATGGATAATCCAAGTTGTTTGAAGGCACTGAAAATAAAAATTATGATACGTATAAAAATTGAAAATAAAGATTAATAAAAGCAGATGTATGTAAGGAAGTAGAGCAAATCTCGAATCGAAATCGGTTCTAATTTTAATTGCCCGCAATAAAACTGCAACCAACAATAAGAAGATAAAAGAATAATTACCAGCAACATAATAAAACAAAAATATCAATATAATCGATGCTGCAATAGGTAGGCACCTACGGATTTCTATTTTTCTATCCATAATTGTCTATAGCCATAGTTAGTCCATATTTATTTCAAATATTTGAACAACTTGTTGGTATCTCGTATTTTTCGTTTGAACAACTTGTTGGTATCTCGTATTTTTCGTTCCCGTTTTGGTGTTTTTGTTAGTGTATTAGCGTGTCTCGTCATTTCTGGTCGTTTTTTGAACAATCTGACGTTTACGAGTCGACCCCCCCTGTCACTGACTAAACTGCCCCATTGTGTCCCATATTCCACTAACCCGCACTCACAGACTAACTATTTTATATAAAGACCGCCAACTACCTCGATTTTTTATGGCTGGAAGTGATATTCGCCAGCGGCCGGAAGTGACGTAAACGGCTAGAAGTACTAAGCTCCCGGCTGGGCGTGACTTCGCCGCGGCTGAATGTCAAATCCACCCGCCGAAATATTTATCATTCATTTTTCAGGTTAAATGGTATTTATATTGAAATTTGTTGTAAAACATATTTTCAAAATTATAATATTAATATTACAAAGAAGATATTTCACTATCTAAATTTATTTATTTCAGTGTAAACAAAAATAGAAAGGTCACGGCTAAAACGCGACATTTATAAAAAGAGTTCAGGCGATTAAAAATGGTTACTCAACTCAGCCTTACAATGGTAAATGGTAATGGTAATGGTGGTTTTGAAATTATTATCTCAAACTATGTATAAATATAAGGCTTTTCAACTAAAACAAAAACGATAGAATTTTCAAATTACTATATTATATTTAAAATTCTAGAAAATACAATATTTTAAAAGGGCGGAAGGAGTGCCCACCACTTTCTGAAGTTATGTTTCTTAACGGGGGTGCCAGCGCCCCTTTGTGGGCGTTTTGGAAGTCTGGCTAGGCGTTTTTAAATTTTTTGCATTTGGGGGGTGCTGCAGAAGTTCAAGGGAGCGTTGTGTTAAGTAAAAAAAACTACACTTTCATACGCAAAATTTAACTTTAACTTTGGCATAATACTCAATATTATGAAGTTCTTCATAGACGGATTTCTATTTTTCTATCGATAATTGTCTATAACCATAGTCTGTCCATATTTATTTGAAATATTTGAACAACTTGTTGGTATCTCGTATTTTTCGTTCCCGTTTTGGTGTTTTTGTTAGTGTATTAGTGTGTCTCGTCATTTTCTGGTCGTTTTTTGAACAATCTGACGTTTACGAGTCGACCCCCCCTGCCCGCACTAGCCCAAAATCCCGAGTTCCAAAGATATCTCCACAGAATACCTACTTTTGCACACACACTATCGCGGAGGTGATTGGGTATGTTTGCCAGTAATTTTGTGCTTTGTGTTGAATTTATACATGCAGTTAAGAAGATAAGTACTTTTAACTAATTACTCACGAAAACGAAAAATACTGACATTATGTGTAAATACCAAATTAATTATTATATTAATTATATATACCCATGAACCAATAAAACTGCCTGCTCACGAAAAGCTCAGTGAGTAGATAAAAATAGCTAAACATTATGTGTTTCAAAGGCCTTTGGTGTTGACAAAGGGTTTTAGTGGTGGCCTTCGGGATATCCATGAGGCGATGGACTGGTTGACAGAACTGGAGCCAAGACTCGAATCCCATAAGACACAACCCATATGGATGAAAAAGAATTAGGATCCACACGCAGAGTAAAGTACCATCACACCGCCATTCTCTGCAGAGGTAGGCAAAGAGAATAGAACGATACACCAATCTTTCTTTTAAAAAAAAAAACGCCTCTTCCACATTCATGTATCTCTTCATGGGGTGGCACAAAATTAATTACTGTAATAGAATATATTTAAATTTTTGCAAATGGCGTCGTACATCAATAATATTTGACATTTGTAAACTAGACAGCTGCATTTTATTAATAAATTTAGGGTGGCTCAAAACTCATCATCCAATTTACTTTTTCATACCTTTACTTATTAAAAAAAAGGTTTTGATAAATGGAAATCTTTATTTGGACTTTTACAATTTTTTCCGTTTAGTGGAAAATATGATATCCGTCAAGTGGCTGGCGCCAGTGTTGATACACATTTGTGCCCGTTTTATCAATCTTTTTGTATACTGCAGCTGTCTAGTTCACAAATATCAAATATGATTGACGTACGACGCCATTTTCAACAATGATAACATCTTCCGATAGGGTGATTAATTTTGTGCCATCTATACATACCCGTCGATTATTTCGACTCCTGACCAAGTTTCAAGTATTTGAAATACTTGATTTTGACATGATTTCCTCGGTCTTTATCTGCTTCTATTACCAACCACACTCACTTAATTTTCAGAAAAGATCCAGTAGCCGTTGTTAGCTGTGCATCAAATTGAAATAGTTTGAGAGTCAATGACTTAATAGGGCAACTGGGCAACACTTTACAAAAACCATAAACAATGGTTGTTGTATGTATCTTGCCCATATTGTTTTTTGCTGATATTGAAAATTTGACTTTTGACAGGAGGTCGGTTTCTAGTTTGTCGCTTTGGTTATTGTTTCGTTGAATTCGAGGTAATTATTATATTACTTATTTAACAGGTTTTCTTTGATAGTGTTAAAAAACTGATAAAACAAAGTATTTTAACTTACAAGTTTAAAATACTCAATTACATGTTATTAATTTGTTAAGATGTATCTATAATATAGAACTAATGTTTTCTCAATAAACATTATTATTTTTTGTACCAGTATTAGTTAGTTATCCTAATCTATTATTTTTAATGTTCGATTCATTAAAGTTGTCCTGATTTCCAGTTTTTTTTATTAAAAAAATGGACTTATAATATTTTTATTTAACGGTCAGAAATTGGTTTTAAAATCATAAGCAATCAACAACAAAAAACATATATTGTAATTGCAGGTACTTTATATTTTTTCGTGACCCAGGATGACTACAGACAATTCAAATTTTGATAAACTGAAAGACAATTTGACAGGTAAATTGCAATCTGTTATTATAAACATAAATAATAACATATAAGTAACTATGGGGATTTTAGTATGGGTTTGATTCACATACTGACACACATGAAATTGATACAATAAATTAGTCTAAATATAAGATTTGCTATATTTTTTGTCTTTGAAATCAATGGGAAAATATGTTCTTGGATTGTAATCCATTCATCAAAAGAACAGTAATTTAATAATGGTTTCTTCTGACCCCATAATTGTTGATGATTGTTTCTTTTTTACTAATTTTTTCTTTTCTATTTAGTGCCTGATTTTAAATTCAAATATAAAATATTTAATTTTAATTATCAAAAATAATTTGGTTTTGCTTGGAATGGGTAAGCTCATTTAGACAGAAGCAGCAATATGTATCATACACTATTATTTTGTAAAGTAAAAATAAATAAATGGCTAGGGCACTCGGGGTTGGATATCTGTACTCATACAAGCCTGTGAAAACTAATGTATATGAGTTACTTAATGTATATGGGTTTTATATTTAAATAAATAAAAAAAAAACAAAAGAAAAATTATGTTGGTGCCTACTTTGGCACTAAGCTCAATTATATCTACGCTGCTGATCATTTTTTGGCTTTTGTAGGATCGAAAATGCAATCAAAAACTTACTTACGCGGTTATGTGCGAGTTCTTGCCTAAAGAGTGTATAATTTATAATGATTTTTTGTTATTTGGCTAAAACCGTATCCGTTGCCATAATAATTATTAATCTGTATATATTTGGCTGAATGAAATGGAATTTGTAATAAAGCTTGCTAGGTGACATGTATTTATTAGTTGATATTGTTAGTTGTTGATGCCATAACACCTGTTGTTAGTGATTTTTGTTATTGTAGAATTAGGACTCTACGAATCTGGAATGAATGTGAAGGATATGGTGGACTTGATGTCTGCTATTCAAAACTCGCGACATTCAGCCGAAGAAGAAGAACTCGTCAGAGAATCTAAAATGGGATCTCAGGTAAATGAGCATTATTTGGTATACAATGTCACATGTAGAAATTCTAGGACATTATTTGTAAACAAAATGCTATATTCATAATTTACTGTTGCGAGAGTAAACTATTTGATACTGTTTCATCAGGTATTCACGACAGTGCTCACGTAACACCTGTTCAAAATTATACTTGCATTTGTGAACATGGATTGGATCAATTTAAATGGAGTATAATTGTACTGGGGATAATCAGTAAGGCAATGCTGTGACAGTGCTCCAATTAATACTAATCTTTGTGTTGCAGTGATAGACCGTGAACTTAAGTTTCTGTATAAAGTATCCATACTTGGAAAGAATAGTGAAAAGTGATATATTAGACATCCATAGGATCAGAAGAAAGCATTCTAATAGATAAACTAAATCTAAGCAAGCTTTCATGGCAATGGGTGGCAAAGTTGTTGCGTGAAGTGAAACGTTTTGGAGTACAGTGGCCGGAATTAAAAGAAACCTGAACTCTACCAAAAAGGCTGGGTATACCATATAACGGGTATTTTAAGTTTAATGGAATATGTTGAAAAATAAAGCGCTTCATGCATTTCTTTCCATTTACAGGGAAGTTTTAGAACAGCCTATGTATTATGTACCTACTCATGGGTTGTATCTTGTTTACAAAAATGTGTTCTATTAATTCCAATATCACATTCCTATTTATTTTGTTTACTGTTTTCAAAAGAAACTAAATTTGTCAATTTTATTACTTTCCTGTCATAAATAAATGTCAATGTGAATAATTTGCTCTATGTAAAATATTTTTTCATTACTTGGTTGTCAGTCACTCTGTGGTAATATCTATCCTTATTCTTCTACACATGACTTAATGAACAAATAATATCCAATTTTCCTTTCCAGGGCGAGTGCACCACAGATACAAAAGTGTTAGAAACAAAGCGAGGAATGGAACGGAGATACAAGAATGCCCCGGAACGGAGACTACCTTGGAACTTATTCCCCATTCCGGAGCAACTGTCCCTGGAGCAACGGGTTCATGTGATGGCGGCTTACAAAGAGCAACTGAGTGTTTGCCGATACCGCAGAGCCAAGACCTCTTCAATATTCGCCGATTGGAACTGTGTCTTTAGTATTCCCATTTCGAAAAATAGGCTATCTCCAGAGTTTAAGCCGGGCTTACATCACACGAGAAGTGGACGGACAGTTAAAGCCACCCCTCATTATATAGATGATGATGACAGCGACACTGAGGTATCAGTTTCCAAAAAGTGCAGAAAGAAAATAAGAAAATATACAAATGAAGAAATAATTGCGAAATCTAACCTGTTTCGAGATACTCCAGTACTATCACAATCTAATTTTGAATTATCAGTTGAAACTGAGAAGAAGGCATTGGAATCTAAGAATTTAGAGAGGCAAATTTATCGGTCCTCAGAAAAGACAGTTTTAGATATTACGACATCGGGTGACGAAGTTGAAAGTGCCCAAAATGATTCCAAACGCTGGAGATCTCGGTCTCCCGAAGCGACTAGTTCTAAAATGACAGTTGTAGCCCAAGTGCACCGGGATCCTAAACATATGGAAAGTATTCACATTATCGATGAAAATGAACAAAATAAAAAGGTGCGCAATAATATTATTCATAAACACGAGGGCTGTTCAATTAGTATGTGGGCCGACGTCATAAAACAAGATGTACTTTTGTTACATGTCTGGGTCCCCTTCAAAGCAGTCACCTCCCCGATGCACACACTTATCCCAACAGTGTTTTAAACTCAAAATATCTTTGAAAGGAAGAAGATTTGAGACAATTCTCGAGATTAAGGACATCACAAAATAAGCATTCTAAGACTGTTTCCAAAAGTGGAAACACCGATGGAATAAGTGTGTGCGTCAGGGAGGTGTAATTTCTATAGAAAGTATTATACATTTTGTAATATGTCAGTCTACATATTAACTGAACAGGCCAAGTATGTACAAATGTAGATTATTACAGTCAGTGCACATTGTTTTTGGATTAATCTGTATATTATTTCCTCCCAGCGTTTCCGCTGCCACTTCAGTACTATAGCATCCTGAAATTGTACTTCATTACAATTAAATTGCACTATGGTGCTTCAGGGCGCTACCATTACTTTGGTGACCTAAACGTAAAAAAAGGAGGAAATAATATACAGATTATCACAAAAATATGTGTTCATTATTTCCAGTTTACATATCGTGGGTATACTGGAAAAAAACATTAACTCTAAAACCCCTTTTTGAATAATCCCCGTTATTTAAAGCTTTTAGCCTGAATAAAATACCCGCTATTATACTTAAAATTGAATTTACTTTTAAAACCACATAAATATGACATTTCAAACTACTTAGTGTATTTTGCAAGTTTATAGAATGTTGAAAACTTTATATGTAATACTGCAACATTAGTTAAAATTGCATATTTTCGAGTTAATGTTTTTTGCCAGTTTACCCACAATATAATGTATGTTTGAAGGAACAAGAAAATCATTAGATAATACATATATGTAGTAGTGTTAATATATGTGTTGTGGTAGATAATACATATAGCAGTACATATTGCTATATGATAATGGTATAAGAATTTGTTAATACATATGTATTTTATTTTGACTTACAATACCTAAATTTGTTTCAGATGCCAACAAATAGTTTATCGAGTAAAAGGCCAAAGCGATTGAAGTTTTCCATTGATGAATAATGTAGTGTTGTTTATTGTAGATATTATATCACCATGTATTGAATCTAGAGCTGAAATATTGCTATAAACATTAATATTAAACTTATTTTAGCACAAATATATCATTTTATATTTTCTTAAAAGAAAATATGATGCTGGTTTTAAGATAATTAATAAATTTAATGATTTTTACATATATTTTTTTTATCCCTCAAATTATGGAATTTCTCTATTATTATTTCTTAATTCAAATACTATGTTTTGATGATTCCTAAAACCGTTTCATTGATAAATTTATTGAATATTTTATACTGCGTCCTTTATTATGATATAGTATGCGGTAAAAAAATTATACAGTAAATGGTATGTGACATACATAATGTATTCTGGTGTATGAAGAAAAACAAATATGCAATTGTTATTTGAATTGTTTTTTTTTTATCAAGTTTAATCAATATTTTGGTTCGTATTTTTGAATTAAAACTATTCTGGTATTAGGTACATTGAATACAAAGGTAGGGATGGTTTTCACTAGAGAGCAAGTAAAACACCCCGAATCATTTCTTACTTTATTGTTTCAGACCTTATTACATACAATAATATAAAATACTCCTGCCTCTACTTGCTATGCAGCCCACACCCCACCATCACCTCGCCCATACTATCCCAGCAAGGCAAGAGCAAATGCTGAGAAGTTCCTGATTGGCTCACATTAGATTATCCCTCCAGATCCCAACACAGTCAAAGACAAAGTAGCAGATAAAAAAATCCACTTAATGAAATATCAACCTTTTAAGCAAAATAATAATTGAACTTCCATTTAAAATTAAAACCCAGCAAGGCAGGTAAATTTGCTCTATTAGAAATTTCAATTTGTGCTAAATTTAGAGATATGCATGAACCAGTAATAAAAAGTTTAAAACAAACTTATCGATGAAACAGTTTTATGAATCATTGAAATATAATGGTTGAATAAAAAAAAAATCACACAACAGTGATACTACTTATATGAGATATTTATCATATCTGGATCACCTCACTGCTTGACCCGAACCCCGAACCTTCTCGAAGGATAATAAATTGTTCTAAATATCTGTTTGTTTAATAGTGGCTTGGTTATGCATTGTGATAAGCTCAAAACATTGTTTTGTTTTCCGTGTCTTTTATTTGGAGGAGAAACGGGCTGGGCCATTTATCTCATTTATCAGGGGGGAAAAAGACTCTTTTTTGTCTATTTTGTAAATAAAGTAAGTATATTATTAGATTAAAACCAATATTTTTAGCTTAAAATATTGGTTTTAATCTAATAATATATTAAAAATGCAATTCCATCACGAAGTGTCAGTGGATAATATAAATCTATTAAATAAAGTAAGGATTGGCAAAAAAAGGAATTAAAGAAAGTAAAGGGCTAATGCTTGCAATCTTCAAAGAAAATTTGTAATCTTAATACCAGATGTTAACAGTTACGTAATTATTGTTTTTTCTAGATCAAAATAAATAAAAAAACATAGAATGGACTTTATATACAAATAGTTAAATGTATACATATATATCTTTTTTTTCTTTAATATGTTAAACTTTGATATTTAGAATTAAATGATTATTTATATCTTACAATCAATTATAATATTACAAACATTTAAGTCACAAAAATACTTAAAGATAATTGAGGAAAACAAAGTACAATGAACCAATTTTGAGTAGCTGTGATATTTTTGATAGATACACTTTTACGTGTCAGAGTTAATCGACAATATGCAATAAATTGATACTAATACAATACATATATTTCATAACTAAAAAAAAATTCATTAATTACTCACACCCCAACTTTATCAGTATTAATACCATCATCGAATATTGTCAATTAAGTCTGCAATTTGTATGATTTGCAGTATTATGCGCATGGCATAAAGGAGGTGGATATTAAGCGAGTAGCATTTACTTGTTACTCGATTTTGTATATGGTTGCATACATTTAGTAACTCCGTATCATAACTCCGGCTGTGAAAATTTTGTCTCGCTGAATGACAAATCTAAAAATAGATTTTTGTCAACAATGGTAAAGAGTATTTATAAATTATGGAACGCATTCTACTTTTGAATTATTTATGTTGAAATTGCGCTATTTCTCATAGTAACCCCAAAAGTCCTGGTAGCCAAAGGGTTAAACGATAAAACTATAGAACACAAGGACAAAACTTAATTTTTCATGGGAACCCTGTCAAAAACACAATTTCATAAAATCATATACTATTACTACTTTCATCACGCCGTTTCCCCGAAGGGGTAGGCAGAAAGAATGGGACGCCACACTCTTCTGTCCTGACATACACTCCTCGCCTCCTTCTCATCCATATATCTAGTTATACATGCCCTCCGATTACATTTGCCACATATATTTTCTTAGTCATTCTCTCGTCATCCATTCGCTCCACATGTCCATACCACCTTAAAGAACTCTTCCTAATCTTTTAAATTATTCCTTGTTCAGCCTTACATTTCTTTCTTATATCTTCGTTTTTAATTCTGTCATACAATGATTTTCCACACATTCTCTAAGGGAGCGCATTTCTTTGATTGTAAAGTATATTTTTACATTCAAAATGTTGAGGTAATCTGATCACTTACGTATTTTCTAAATGTCATTTTGAGATATATGTTTATACACCTGAATTACATAAATTAGATTGGAGTTATAATTTTGAATACAACTTTGAGTCAGGTTATCCTCCTGTGGTAGGTTTTGTGGATGTCAAGTTTCCAGATTTGTGCCACCCCGTGATTCTTATTTTCAAGACAAGCCAGTTAAGCTTACCTGTAGTATGGAATGGAAAAATATCGCTCCTCCTTTCAAGAACGTCATAAATAAAAAATTGTAACAGCAAAAGGAGTACTTGTCCTAGAAAGTAATGGTAAAAGTTCATTCTTTTCTCAAATGAAAAAAGAATGCAACAGTAATGTAAAGTAAAAAAAAAACTGACATTTGTAAACATTGATTTTAAGAGAAAATGTCGGATATTAATGCTGCATCTAAACCAGAAGGAGAAGATGAAGAAGGAATTGGAGTAGGTCACTTTTGAATTATTATTAATATTGTGCTAATATGTAGATGGGCGCTCACAAGATCAAAAATAGATTCTGATGTTAAATAAAAAGGTTTGTCCAGATAATTTAAGAAGGCAAAGTGATTTTTTTTATTTTATAAAATTTAATATTTAATATTTAGTACTCAATTTAACCTTAATTCTGAATATCCAAATATTGTTTTGTTATTTCAAGTGAAAGATTAGATATTCTCAATATTATTAATATTTAAAGCATTTACTTTGTGGTTAGTAATTTTTACTTTAATATTTTTTTTCAAAAATGTTAGTAATATTAACCACTCACCGAGATTTTTATGTCTACCGGTTTCGAGACATACCCGTCTCTTTGTCAGAATAATCACTACCACAACATGCAAACAATACTACCCTACACTACCATAGCACTATTTACACACTTAAAACTACACAAAATGATTAACACATGCGATTTTGGTCGAGCCGAAGACCAAATTTGCAACCCCTAGTGCATGTTGGTCTTCGGAGGTAGGGTAGTATTGTTTGCATGCTGTGGTAGTGATTATTCTGATGACGGGTACGTCTCGAAACCGATAGACATAAAAATCTCGGTGAGTGGTTACATACTAATATTAATAACATTTTTGTAAAAAAAATATGAAAGTAAAGAAATATTACTAACATTTGTGTAAAAAAATACAAAAGTAATATGATATCTGGTAATGGAAATAAGTATTAAATACAGCCGGATTGTTTAAATCAACATTTTCTTTGGGTTGTTGTTTTTTTTCAATAGTACAAAACATTTTGCTATTTTCTTTCAATGCGCCTTTAGGTATTAAATATGGAATTAAATTTGAATGAAATTTTTGTTTTGCACAAGTATTTATATAAAACACATAAAGTTATGTAAAATTTATTTATAAGGTAATGATTTTTGTGTAATTTATTGTAGGAATACCATGGAAAAAGAAATGCACTAGGAGAGCGACACGGATACGGTTGGGCTATATTACCGAATAAAGACATTTATATTGGGAATTATTATAAGGGATTACGTCAAGGTAAAGGCCTGTATGTATTTCAAAATGGATGTCGGTACGATGGTTCTTGGAGAAAAAGTGCCAAGTACGGATTTGGAAAGATGACTTATCCCGATGGATCAAGATATGAAGGAGAATGGAAGAACGATTACAAGCACGGGTTCGGAGCTTATTACTATCCTAATAAAGACGTCTACGAAGGCGGGTGGTACAAAGGGCAGCGGCACGGCCTCGGGACCTATGTGTACTCTCAGCTCCGAACTACATTCATGGGGAATTGGATACGCGGAGTTCAGGAGGGACCTGCACAAGTGATATTTTCCGGATATCGGTACCACGGCTCGTGGTGTGAAGGATTTCCTCAAGGAAGAGGCTTTTTCACGTTCGAGTCTGGTTGCATGCAGGAAGGGGTGTATTGGAAGAAACCCCCACCAGAGAGTGCCAGTTTTGAAGGACAGCCTCAGGAATCGGAGCCAGTGTGGATGCCTGTGAAGATTATGCCCTACTGCATAGAACTCCTACCCCCGCAGCCGATGCCTCTCCCAATACAAGACTCCTTGGCTTCGTTGAGTGATGATCAAATAGATTCCAATATCTTCATGTTTGAGCCCTATTCCTTTCATGCTGTTTCTGACACCGGAGAAGAGGAAAACGAATATGATCATTATGGTGAAGGCGGATTTCCAGAGTCTACTCGTGATTTGCAGTCAATAACGGAAGAATAGAAGATAAATAAAAAAATCATGAAATAAGAATGTATGTAAATAATAAAAAAAAATTATTAATTGATTTAGCATTATCTATCCGTTTTTCATTTACTTGGTAAATACTAATCTATTGTGACCTGTGTTTCGATGCATTCTGTTATCATTATACAGTGTTTGAATAAATTTTAAGGAATAGTGGTACATATTTACAAAGTAAAATTAAAATAAATATTAAATATATTAATTTCGGAGAAATCCAGTAATGTCTTTTTTTATAAAGGATACATTTTAGTTAATGAAATTTTTATAAAATGATTTGAAAGAATTTTAAATAATTATATATATTATTAAGAGGAAAAAATATGATCAATAAAATGGAGTCTCCTCCTGATTTGCAGGAAAACAGCGACACCAATATATGAAGGAAAAAATATGGATCACTATGGTAGATTTATTTTCTCCATCCATTTTATTCCTTATTACAAAATGTGTGAAAGCAAAGATTAGTTTGTAACCACACAGTTAAAAATGACAATTTTTATATTAACACACTAAGGGCGGGAAAGGTATTTCTACCCGTTTGGTTTGGTTTTGGTGATGCTTAAGGACGGGAAGGGTATATTTACCTCCTGCGCTGGGCTCATTTCAAAGTCAGAAAAGAAGAAATTATTTAATGTTTTTATAAAAATGTTATGTACCAATCTCTTTGTTAAGGTCTTAACTATATGTACAAATATCGAATCTCGTCGCCAGCACTCTGCAGGCGTAAAAAACACCCATCCCTAGTGTAAATGATACAAAAGTTCAACCGTCCTTTTCCTACTTGTGCACTAGATTTTCAACTCTTGTTCGATAATTATCTATTAATTCCAGCAAAAACTTATTATTATTACCTTTGTGTTTTCAAAAATACAACTTTGTGCTACTGTATTTTCAGGAATATTTGGGACTTTTCTTTTTCCAGTGGTATGTTAAATGTTGTCCTCCTTCCGGTACTGATTATATAAGTTGAAACACTACCCATGATGATGTCCAATAAAAATACAAATTTGTTTAAATAGATTTATTCATGCAATAAAGATAAAAGACCCAAAAATATATACATATTGTAAATATTAAAAATAAAAAGTACATTGTTTCTATAGTATAATAGTTTACATTCTTTCTTCTTCTCGACTTCCTTGAGTGATAATTAAAATCTACTTTTACATCATGAATAAAATGATATACTTAATACACTTAATATATTAGAAGACTTTTATTTTTGTGATGCAGTTTATAAAAGCAATTTAAATGCAGCTTCACAATTTCTGTAAGATGCAAAATATGTATCTTATGCATTATATCCCAATCTGAAGGACAAGGAGGGTATGAACATAAAAAGATAATTGTGCATGATGAATAATGAATTATAAACAATACTAAATATATTATTTTTATGAATAAAACAAAATTAAGATTATTTAAGCACATATTTAAACAAAATACATCGGGTTATCCGTGCGAATCTTCTCCACTACTTCCAGTAGTTTCTGTTGCGACTGGAGGTTGTCCATATTGAGAGTTTTACTGTAATTAAGATATACAAATAAGTGCATTTCATGACATCAAACATATATTCATAAAAAAATAAATAAAAGTAATATATATTGTATATAGAAATTTGCTTGGAGTAGAACCTTTGAGATAAATTTTCCCCGTTTGCTGCTATTTACTCCTACCTAACTAACATCATGCTGATTGTGGAGGACTAGATAGAGAGGATGGAATGCCAAATGATTCTTTGTAAGCATTTTTGCTTTATCCAATTCCAAGTGTCTCCTCACACAAGTAGGTCGATTGTTTCAACTCCTGACCTGTTTACTTTCAAGCATTTGGCTTGCGTGATTATGCCCTATCTTCATCATAGTTCTACATTAAACCATACTCGCATTAGAGAACTGTTTTGCCACTTTTTCCTTTCATACATTCACCCCACGTGGCCAATTGAAACTCATGCTGGCGTTGTCCCGCAGGCGGTGGATTGGGTTCATGCGAGAGTTGGCGGTTAACTCACCCTTCCGTGTAGACCTTGGCGCGGGCGGCGGCGAGGTGCGCATAGTAGGTGGGCGCAGGGTAGGATACGGAGCGGTTGCAGCGCGTGTACATGTGGCACAGATGGAAGGCCAGCTCCTCCACCTCATCTTCGGGCATGTTGGCGTCGTCCCACAGGCAATGGTAGCGGGTGGGACGTGCGGTCCCCTTGATGGACGCGTGAGACAGCTGCAGTACAATTCTCAATATTATATTTGATACATATATGTGCAAGTTATTTTAAGTATTCGATTCTACTGTGGTAAAGTGACATGTTCATGTTTTTAAAATTTTCTTCAAACATCTATTTGAATGATATTGAAAGCTCCAGTAAAATTGTTAATAACAAACTGTGTATATAAAATAGGTGGCGAATAATCAATGAGAGCAAATTATACCTGCCAAATAATATTTTTTAGCACCACTTAATATTGTAAACACTTAACTAGCAAGAATATTGATATTTGTTTGAGAGACTTGTACATAAACTTTTTGGCCGGTTAGAAGTCTCTAGTAAAGCCAGCAGATGACAGGTCCCGTAAATGTCCACCGACTTCCATTTTACCTTCATCTATAATAATTATTGATAACAATCCCTCAGTGGATAAATCCAGTGTTTGTGTTCTTACATAAATTTGGACATTATTATTATCATTTTCAAACTTACCAAATAGAAATCTAACTCCGTCGGATGAGTAATATCTGTATCGATACATGTCCCTACAGGTACATTATAATTTTTATCAGCATCTTTGGAATTTACGGGGAAGAATCTGTAAAATTAAATTTTAGCGCAAATTAAGTTACCATTAAATATTTTTGTTTCCGTGAGAAATATTTAATACATGTTTAATTAACACAATTAAATTAATTGCTCGCAATAATGGTTATTCTCTATTCAGCCAATACATGTAATGAAAATGTAAAGACTAAGTGGAAAATAATTATTTACATCAATAAAACCTCACATAAAATAACCAAAGATTCCCTAATATTATAAAACGACTATTTTATTCTAAAAATAATATGAATAAAAACATTTAATCACAAAATAATTGGTACGACTTCCAGATTCAAAACAATAACCAGGGAACATAAAAAAACAACAGAAATGAAAAAAATAAATAATAATAAATCCATCATTAACCGGATTCACGCGGCTCGCATAACCGTATGTGTTTTCACAAAACATTCCCTGTACGCGGCTGACATAACCGTTTGTGTTTTTACTTTGCTCCAAGTTTCGAACCTCAGTTCAACTTGGAGGGATTTTTTCATGGTGTGGAACTTTGGATAAAATAATACGTCAATCCTTGGCCTTATGACATCTGTTGAAATATCTGACCAATAATTTGTACATCACAAGGATAAATAAAACAACAGATCCCTGATTTTTCTTGCCTGTAATTAGTTCGCGCCATAATCATACCCTATATCTGTCTCACTATCGACGCTACGCATCGCCAGTGGGTAAGAGTGACACACGATGCGTGCTTTGATTTATTTATGTTACAATCTTATTTGTTTATATTACGATATATTTCAAGAATAATGTGACAGAGTGTATTATAGAGTACCAAAAAGGCACAATGAATCCCATTGAACGTTTTTGTTTAAGAAAATAAATCGTTTCTTAACTAAATACATGATAAAAGTAATCATTTAAAAAACGACGAAATACCGCCGCGCACGGGCGTCTCTTAGGAACAAAGTGAACGCGGTTAAAAGGTTAACAGTATGACAATAATTAAAACCTCCCCCCTATTGAAGAAAAATGTCTTACCCCTTCTTCATCCTTCAATGTCCCAAGGACACAACTCTCAAATTTAGACTTAGCTTTACATACGTTGTTTGAAAAAGATACGGAATGCATCGAAAAACGTGTTACAATAGATTTAAGAATGGTATGTATTTACCAAGTGAAATTTAAAAAAAAAGTTGGATGACCTTCTTACACGGTTAGGTACACGGATGTAAAGCCTGAAAGCGGAATAACCGACCTGTATAGATGGACCCGTCCACCTCCGTAGTGTAATGGTCAGCACGCTCCGCTACCGTTCTGGAGGTCCCGGGTTCAATTCCCAGGGGGGTCAAATAAATATAAGTGATTTTTTCACTGTAATGTTTATTCAATATTACCCTGGACTGGTACCTGGAGCGGACGGCTGATCACCTTTCCTTCATGTGTTAACGATCAAGATAACACTGCGTTTATACGACACAGTGCCCTATGCACCATTGGGGTGCGGATAGGGGGTTTATATTATATTATTATATAGATGGATAAATAGAGAACGCATTACCTAGTGTGATGTCGCTTTTGGACAACAAAATAGGTTATTTTGGGTTTAAATCCAGGTTCCAAGTCGGAGCAAGCAGCTCTAAGGGCCATCAGCTCTTCATTTAAGACCTATAAACACATAAAAATATATTTCGATATTCATTCCCAAAAATGCTTAAGTGAAAAATAAATAGAAGTGAAGCGGTATTTACTGTTTCAAACTGGCCTTCGGAAACACCATCTCGGAAAAAAACAATATGAAATGGCTTGTACTTTGTACATTTGTAAAAGAACGAAAGCTGCTCTTTCACCATAGTTCGCAAATCTGTAATAATTTCCACCTGTAATATAAAACCAAAATTTATGCATAAAAGTCATTGTAAATACAGTAAAATCCAAAAAAATGGAAAAAAGAGTGAATAGTAAAATTTATAACCAATATATTATCATCATCATATCAAAATTTAATTATCATAAAAACAACATGGTTTAGCACATTTAGCGGTTATTATATTTGGTTCATGGAAGAAGCTCAAGTGAAGAGTTGAAAAAATAGCATATGTTGACTGTACACGTGCACATACTATTTCTTCAATGACTTTCTTTTAGCCGAGTCTCTGTTGCAGCATTTTCACAAACTCGTTAAAATTCCAATAATCAAAGTAAATTTCCCAAGTGAGTTGATGCGAGTATTTATCACCTTGGGTGGCTGCATCCGCAGGCTGATGTTGTACTTGAAAGCCTTGGGGTCGTGCGAGGCGACCACGGCGGCCAGGCTGGGCTCGCCCATCTGGCCGGGAGTAGGGTGCGTGACATCGGCCCCCATGATCATGCACGGCTGCAAGAGACACCGCGGCCCGCCCTTGTACAGCAGCGAGTGGTTGGTCCCGTCCAGCTTGCTGTTTATCTTCAGCAGCAGCTGCGAGGCCGTGTTGTCGTTCATGCGCATCACCGTCTTCTGCTTCAGGCACTGCGTCACCACTCCGTACTCCAGCTCCGCTATCTGCTTCACCTGTAATCTCACAATCACACATCACGAAGATATTTCTCACAAAGTAATCACTATTTATACTAAGCCCAATTCCAAATACACACCATTGCATAATCGTTGCTGTATTCGGACACAATTGCCATGACCATTTGCACCTTCGTTTTGGCCGCATTACTCATTATACTCTTAAGTTCTCTCGATGCGACATTATCCTTTATAGTAGGAGGTGCTATAGTCATTCCAACTCTAGATCCCATTTTCACGAGCTGAAAATTCATTAATGACAATTTAGCAGAAAGATACACACTAACCTAAAAACATTTATTAATCTCAGTAAAACATATATAAAAATGTTCACAAAACAGAAAATTTTATTATATCCCTTTGGCTACTTGCAAAACATGTAGTTTGCCGTCCAGGCGGACCTCAGTTTAAGGAGTAGACGGCCTACTCGGAATCTGCCGAAAGTCCCCTACCAACTGATCTACTAATGTTTTCACAAACTTTAAGTGACTCAATGCTAGCAAGGACCTTGAGCAACTAGCGGGACAGAATTGTACCTGCGTTAGTACGTATCCCGCCTTTTAATTATTTAAACAACATGACGGTACATAGTGGCGACGTATAGTCGCCAACCGATTTACTGGGGAAATTACCATGTCGACATATTGTCGCCATTCGAGTGCAAAGGGTTAATAGTTGTTATTTTATTGTCAAATATAATTTTAGCCGCCTAATTAGCACAAATGCCCCTCAGTGCGATCGGCGAGTCTTTGTTATTATTTTGTTTGTTTTCGTTTGATAGTATTCGTTCACAGTATTTTGCGCACGGGGTAAAAAGGGCAATAAGAGAGCAACGTTTAGTTGTTAGTTTATGTATTAGTCTTTTGTATACGGTTGCACACATTTAGTTGACTACACTATATTTTGTCGAGCAGAAGATGCTTGAACAATGGTAAACGGTGTTTAGAAATTATAACACATTTTTCCTTGCAATTATTTGTGGTTAAATCTCGGTCTTTCTGGGATAATATGCGCAAAAGTCCTGGTAGCCAAAGGGATATAAAGGATGTATTGATTTGGCGTTCAATTTGTAGAACTCCATTTTAATTTATGTATTAATTTTAAATCAAACACAGATTTTTTAAGTCTACTAAGTTGTATTTTATTAACAAAAACACAAAAAAAATAATATTGTGACAATTGATTCGCCTTGTTAGGGCATGTGCAGCAATAATTATTGCTGCACATGTTACAACTGTCACATAGAATTGTATAGCTACATAAGAACCGTAGTCCATTTGATCTTCACATTCGTTTGATAATGCCCTAACAAGGCGAATCAATTGTCACAATATTAAATTTTTTGTGTTTTTGTCAATAAAATACAACTTAGTAGACTCAAAAAATCTGTGTTTGATTTAAAATTAATACATAAATGGATATAAAGAAATTACGTACATATGTTTATATTCTGATGCACTGCATGCAATCATATTTTTTAAAATTTTTTATTATTTTTCCCAGACCAAATGGAACATGCGTGAAAAGTTTACCATTACACATCTGGAATTTGTTCAATAATAAAGCGCAGCTGCTTGTTGTTTGGCAAACATTTATCGGGTATTGGTGTTGATGTGAATGGTGAAGCGTGGTGAAATATCATACGTACTGTACTTGCTAAGTTGTCTATATCCCTATGACTTGATCTACCCAAATCAATGATCATCCAATTGTTGAGCATCACAGCGGAGCGAAACTTGCGCGCCTGCCACTGCCCATTCCTTCAAAATACAACAAATCAAGTAACAAAATACAATGATTAAACACAATTTCTTTTTTTAAGAGAACCATTAGAGTTGGACCATAAACAAATACAGTAATAATTCAAATAATAATGATTACTATTAAGCCTTAATTAAAAAAATATATATATAATTGGTCCTTGGAACTTAAAATTTCTGCAATTTGAAGTTTAAAAATACTTGAAATAGCAAAAAATATACATTTTGCATTTCTTATGTCGTCAAGAAAAAATATCAATTTATTTATAGCAGTAGCCTACATTTTGAAAATAATCATATTTAAAAAATTTTAGTACCTCCCATTTCAAAATGAACGGAACGACCTTTTTTTAGCAAATTATAAGCTCCTGGCTCCTCAAAAGAATTTTATACTTAATAATAACTATGTGTGGATTTGATTAAAATGTATCCCGCAGCATTTATATGATTTAAAATTTTTCAATGATGGCTTCATCAATAGACATGGAGAATGGGTTAATTGCCTTAGCCATTATTCAATGGAGTGTCACTTAATGGGGATTTAAACAAGAACGATGATTAAGGTACTCCACTGAACCAAGCCAACAATGTCCTTGTGCAAATAGGCATTCTGAGATATGAAATGAAGGCTCTATCGTCTCGAGACACAACAGACCAACCGATAAAAGTGAAGAAGGTAGAACTGAGTCACCTACAAAATGAGTGGGATAATGTTTTAAATGTGCCGAACACTTGAAGTGACAACATTTATAAATTTCAAACCATTCTACTATACAAATATCTAGAATACACAGCCAATCAAGTGCCTTCTTGACACACGGTAGTTACCTTATAATACAAGTTCACAAAAAGTGATTTATGCCTCCATTTCCTATGATCCTAATTCCTAGAAGCGTATCTATCCGATTCCAGTATTGCATTATGCCATTGCATTTCGGGCACATACCTGATACAGGACCAGAGGATTTCGGAGCACTACAATTTTACTATTATCTGAATTTTTGTATTGTATTGGATGGGAAAAATATTTACCAGGGTTCCACTCTTTCCTGGCTGGCATATTCCAATATCGGTGGCTTGATAACCCTCCCGGTCACTTTTTCAAATTCCTCCGATACTTTGAGACCGAATTCTTTTAGAGTCGGATCGATGTTGTACTGCATCTGTTTTGGAAACAAAATAACAATGTGACAAAAAAATATATTAGCATTGGAAATAACAGTAACATTGCATATTTCATCTGAGCTTTTCCCAACATCTCGCTACTGTAATTTACGCCTCCTACTGAAAATTAAAGTTCTCGGGTAAAAACAGTTTATTGAGTAATGGAATCAGTATTATAGGAGACAAATCTCAGAAAGGAATCTTGGTAAAATAGAAACTATTCAGCAAGTTCTAAGTTTAATAAAAATATTGGTTATTGGGAGAAGTACATTAACCACCCTACTCTCGGGTTATTTTCCGAGTTAATTCTGTAGAAAAAAAAACATATTTTTTTTCTACAGAATTTATGAAAACAATGTTTGTTTTATTATACCTGTTTTTTTTTTGTTGTTGCCATAATAGGTGCTTTTAGGACAGAACTGATGTACTTTTTCGTTAGCATGTCCCTCTCTCTGTCTCGCGTTAAATATTTTTGGCACAGGGTTAGCGCAATGGTACAGAAAAAAGACACGTATCACGTACTCTCGCATGTGTAGGGCGGTTAATATGAAAATTCAGCGGTATTGTTTAACATTGTCCTTTCTTCCTTATAATGTAATAATCAAAACAGTAAAAAATAAATACATATAACAGATGCTAATCTAAATACATTATTTCATTAATTGATTCGGCAGTCACTTTGTGGTAAAATCTATCCATTTTTAATTAATGTTTTACTTAGTAAATACCACTATTTCTTAAAATCTACTGTGACACGTGTTTCGATGCATTCCGCATCATACGGTGTTTGAAAATGATGCGGAATGCATCGAAACACGTGTCACAGTAGATTTTAAGAAATAGTGGTATTTACTAAGTAAAACATTAATTAAAAAAAAATGAATACATTATTTTGTAAGATTTTTTTTTAATTATGTTTATTTTTACAATAAATATCTACTACATAAACAAAATTTAATATTTTCTATGGTAACCACACAATCAGAAATTGGATGTCGAATATTAAAATGCTTAAATAACAACAGGTATTAATCTATTATTTTTACAAAGATGAAAAAATAATTTTTATATTGTACATTAGTGTTTAGCTATTCAACTGGCTTTGGCCGTAATTTGTATTATCCTATTATTTTACAAAAATTAATCAACTGTAAGTTTATTTTGAATTCCGGACAATACAAAGGTCTGCAAATTTCTCTGTGAGACCTTTGGCTCAAAAAAGGAAAGAGCATTGATTTGATTTGTTTTTTCCTTTGTCAGGTCTTAGTCAGGTCAGGTCCTCTGAAGTTGTCAGGTCTAATCGCAAAAGTACGTTCTAGCATAAATGTATGTGCATACCTACATTTGTTATCTACATCTGGAATCTCATCGGACCGATATAAATACACATACAAACATTCAAGAATACGGTATTGTAACATACACTTTTTATGGCATCCATAATTTTTCTCTTCCTTTCATCGGCGGGAGCTGCAGATGCTCTGATCATGTTTGAAGTTTGATTACCATCCAATTTACGGACAATTATCTGCAAAATAAATTAAATAAGCAATAACTAGGTGTTTATATACAATTTTTAAAGCATTGTTTCTTAAACACAGATCGTGACCCAGTACCAGACTATGAAATAAAAAACAGTACAGTGCCTGTAAAAACCTCATGAAGTTCTTAATTTCTCAGGTTTTGGTACAATTGAAAGACTCTCTATAATATGAGACACTGATGTTAAATCGGAATTATTGAGGGGCACTTTCTATTCCAGATACATTACTTGCTTCATCTATTGGCTTGATGTTGTGTTTTCAAGGGAATATTTGTGATATCGCTCACTCCTTTCAAGAACGTCATAAATCAAAATACTTGATTTTTCAGGAGAACGTTTTTAAAGATTAAAAATATAATACAATGTTTTAAAAATAAATATCAAGCCACTTACTGAACTTTTTACTGTGCAACAGATCTTTTTAGGTAAAACCTGAAGTTTTTTTTTCCATTTGAAAAATATTTAGTATATTTAAAAAAATAGTTAAAAAATACCTTTTCTTCAAAATGCAAAAACAACACTTTCTGCCATATAGCGGGTAAATATCATGTTAAAAATATGCCTCTTTTGCTGGGATATAGTACATTTTCTGAGCATTCCGAAAACATGCATAACTGAAAATTGTCAATTTTTGATTTATGACGTTCTTGAAAGGAGTGAGCGATATGTCACTTACGTGTAATGTGAAAATATGTTTAACATAGACTATTACATTGCCTGAATAAAGCAAATTGATCAGCATATATCAGGACGGAGTAAGGTAAATGGAAAGATTGCTTTATATCGTTATATGCGTGATGAGAAAGAGGGTAATATTGAATTTGAAGTCTCACCTGTCCTGGTAATACTGTGCAGAGCTCTACGGGGAAACAGATCTTCCGGGAATTGCTGCGGCTCCCTACCCACAAACAGGGGAGATTCGGGTACTTTATTCTGTGTGATATACAAACAATATATTACAAATGTTCGGTGGCACTAATATAAAATAGTGGAGTAATAGAAAATGGAGTAAACAAAAAACTGTGGCTGTATTAATAGTTGGCTGAGAAAATTTTTAATGAATACAGTAAGTTTTTTTGTTAAAAAATCAATATTCCATCAAAGTACAAGCGTTCTGGCCAATTGAAATAAAGGGTTGCATCGAGTGAGTAATTAATGGATTACCGATAATTGCGCTCTACTTGGAAGTACTTGGTAACTGTAAACCTTCGGCCATCATCAAGTTCAAAGGTAATGTCTCCAGGGGGTGGCATTACATCATTTACTCTATACGAGCGCCGCGATGCTGCATTTCCAGGAATTGAATATTCCACCTGATTTGGACAGTACACTCTTTATTACACTTCAATTCATATTCTAATCCCCATAGGGCATAGGGCGTGTTGATGAAATGAAGGGAAAACAATTTGAACAACACATATTGACCTGGTAAAACAGTTCAATATTCCGTCCTCAATCTTAAATACAATATGTATAACATTTATTTTTATTCACACATATCCTCAATTTTACAATATTCTATATCATTCCCGTGAATAAAGGGTTTAACTGTTGTGTATAAAAACCTGTACCTTTAATGTTTTGAGGAATTTTTTTAATTCTGATATAGTGTTTGAATCTAGGGGTCTTCCATCATTAATATTATTCCTGGTCAGATCACGGATGAGCTCCACCACATTCTGTCTTTTTGGGAAACCTTTGTGGGCAACTAAAAAAACAAAATACATGAGATATTTGGATACTGCAATATAGTTATTTTTTCTTTTTCCGAGGTCACTGTAACTAAGCTAAAACTGTATTAAATAAGCAAATATATGTTGGTCGGTATACTAACTGTCTACGTTGATATAAGGTTTCCATCCAAGGATAGCACTTTGGAAGATTCCGTACCACATCTCTTGACCTCCACCGAGTTGTACGATTGTACCGCTTGGTTGGCGGAAGAATGAGCGACCAACCTGTACAAGATAACACTTTGTTATGGCTCACATCGTAAATAATGAAATACGACCTATTGCATATTTTACGTGACTATTTTTGTAATAGTTTTAGGATAGTAAAGTATGTTATTCTTAAAAAAATAATTGTTTTAAACCTTCACAAAACGCAGCAGTGGAGCGTATCTCAGGACAACATCTAGGCACGAAATGGCCGCCTGGGGAGCATCCTGTGAACTTCCGTGTACCATGTATCTACGACATAAAAACAATTAATGTATGAAGAAACCTAATATCTACAGTATCACAATGGAGGTTGAGCCAAAGAAATTCCACAAGTACCCTCTATACTTTCCAACCTATCAATAGTCTAAGCAGTGTATCGTAATATTAATAGGAAATTTTCATCTACATAAAATGCTGCGATAAAGAATGCATAATCTAAGCTCAGAAATGCCAATTGGCACGCGGTATCCAGGAAAAAAACACCGTCATATTAAAATTAGTCATGAAAATCTCGGAGATTATAAAAAAAAATATTTTAATGATAATAGGGTGCAAATAACATATAATCAACACATAAATAAATATTGTGGAAAGCTTAAAAAAAAATATCATAGCGGTCTCAAAAGTCGAATTCAGTCTAAAGCTACAATAAAAATGACACAAAATTGTAGATATTTTAAATTACCAAATCAATGCGGAGAATAAAAAAATATATAATAAAAAACATACAACTAACTACACATTTTTATAAAACGATATGGATTATGAGGATTATTGATTTATTTTTCATTTAAAATTTATTTTTCTTCTGATCCTTATCTACACCCAATGGCGCATTGCATCATATAGAAGCAGTGTTATCGTAATTGCTAAATACATGAAGGAAAGGTGATCATCCCTGAGCTTCAGGTACTAGTTCAGAATAATATTAAATAAATACAAGAGTGAAATATCACATATATTTATTTTGACCCCCCTGGGAATCGAACCCGGGACCTCCAACACTAAAGCCAAACACGCTGAACACTACACTATGGAGGAGGTAATTTTACTTTGTAAATACCACTATTTCTTAAAATAATTTTTAAGAAATAGGGATAATTACCAAGTAAAATTAAAATTTACAATGGATAGATAGAACCATAAACTGACTCCCGAATCAATTGATTAAATTATGTTTGTTTATAATTTATATTTGTAGCACTAACTTTGTGATTTTCCATTTTATAATTAAAATGTAAATAGTGATTTTAAAACAAAGTTACATTTTAATTATATATATTATATGTTTATTTACTTTGATAAAGAAGAGAAATCAATGTTTGCCGCCCACTTCACAGTAACTTCAAACTGCAATGGTTTAGCGGCTCCATCCTCAAACATTTCGATCTGAAAAATTCCATATGTCGGTGGTTATTTACAATGGTTCAAAGATTTTTATAAATTACAGCAGGACCTCTAAAATCCGAACATTGTTTTTTTTTATTTATTTTTTTTTTTTTTTATAACCAAAGATGTATTGAGAAATTTTAAATGTATTAATTCAACTTCAAAATCAAATGTTTTAGTTCTTAGAGATTTATTCAATGACAAATAAAAAGCTTTGTCTCGTAATGTACAGGAATATCCACTCGGTCAGCCCATTTTAGGCAAGTATTTAAGGCAGACACCGTGCTACTGCTTCAGTGTCAAATATTTCTTCACTTTCACCGTCACACTGTTGTGGTACTTGCCTTATTATTTCATTGTCACTTCCATTTTTAAGGAGCGCGGGAGGGATGAGTAGGCGTTCGGATTACAGATGTGTTTGGATTAACAGGGATTCGGATTATAATGGTCCTGCTGTATTACAATTCGACAAACTATCTATAATTTCTTTCTTAACTTTTGACTGAATTAAATTACTATACTCTTTGACAATTAGAATTTGCACCATTTAGTTCTACCTGTAAAGGGGGTCGGAAGACAAAGTTTGTCTGGTTTTAACTCCAAAAATATTTCTAGTATGGTGTAAGTATGCACTTTTTTTATAAAGATGGCACTCACCGTTCTTGTTACAAAACCCGATGGTATTGGAAGAGGTCCACAACTAT
Source organism: Brachycentrus maculatus (assembly GCF_059751285.1). Classification (NCBI taxonomy): domain Eukaryota; kingdom Metazoa; phylum Arthropoda; class Insecta; order Trichoptera; family Brachycentridae; genus Brachycentrus; species Brachycentrus maculatus. The sequence continues at coordinate 645,072 of NW_028281127.1, forward strand.
ATAAATTCTTCTGGCCGTCAAAAGCAGGGAATCTTCCAGGGAAAACCAAGGTGATAAATTTGCTCATTACATGCACAAGCATTCCCTTGGGCTTATCTGGTACGATGGACACATCATAGTGCATCTGAAAAATAAAACAGATACACCACATTACTTTTTATTTATAAATATATATATATACAGTAAACCCTCTACATATAATGTTCACTCATTCAGGGTTTTCTCCTATAATGTTTACGGCAGTTTTTCCTATAAAGGTGGTCCCCGTATAACGCAGTAGGCGCATGTGCCTTGACCTTGAGAGTCATGTTCAGCGGAACTTACATTGGAGACTCGTCGGTACATCGCTGCTGTATCCCAGGGATATTCACACAATACGGTAAGTAAATATTTTCTTCTTGGAATAAATTATGATCAAGTAGATCGATACACATTTATTTTAATTAAAACTGAACTTGTAAAAGTGTGTTCTACAATTTATTAACATTGTATGCCATTGTTTGATAAATATTTTGTCCCTATCACTTTTGGGCGAGCTATTATTATTAATAGTATTAACTAGCACCAACAAGGTACCAAGTGGTCATAAACAATGATATAAAATAATGCATATTTAAATAAACAAAGAAAACTAAAAAACGGCCAACTGATTACAATCCTAATGCTGACTATGCCAGTTTTGGGGTGTGGTCAACCTTAGGGTGAAGACTGACCGGAGCATTTCGTCGTAACATAACGTCGTAACATCGCGCGCGGCGAGCATGTTATGTTATGTCGTTCCGGCATTGCTGACTGACCGCGATCAGTGCTCGTTTGTGGTCTTGCGCTCAGTGTTGCCATATGTCACACCAAAAAATCTGAATTACAGTCTAGAAATCTGTATTAAATTTGTATAGAATTAATAACTCAAAATCGGTATGAATCTTTGCAACTTTGCATTCGTAGTTAAAATGTCGGACGACGAAGACGTGATTCTTGGTTCTGTGATTTTAATAAATTACAGCTTACTCAGATGAAGAAAATAAAAAGATTCCCCGCAATTTGGGGAATTTCCCACAGATTGGCAACCTTGGTAATGACCTAAAATTGCATCCGACTTCAGATGGAGCATTCGGAACGAGCAGCGAGCAGCTCGGCTCGGTGTACTTACTGCCTGAATGCTCGCATCGTAACATGTTACGTTACGACGAAATGCTCCGGTCAGTCTTCACCCTTACTTACAAGTACGTAACGTAAATACATACGTTTTACTTTACTATAACATTACAATACACTAACATCGCAACTGGTCAAACGTTCGCGCGGTAGAAGTCATACGCATTATCTCTCGATGTAGATAATACTTATTAACAACAAATAAAAGGTATTTTCCCTTGAAGCAAGATATAATAATAATGATAAATAAGTAAAGCAGACGTCAACTCAAATATTGACCAATGAAACAGAAATATGTAAAGCCCTATATTATAAAATTGATGAATGCCGGCAAAAGTTATTTTTGACAATAAAGAAAATTGTAATACAGCTGATAATCAGAATAATGAAAAAACTGTGCAACCGTTATTGAAAAACGTCTCAATCGCACGTGATGTTAGATGATACTATGCTTGGTTACACAATTTAAGATGGTAGGTTTTTTTTTGCTTTCGACAACTTTCGTTTGATTTTTAATATGAATTTCATTTTAAAATAATATGCATATTTTTGAGAAATAAAACATATTGCCAGAATAGTTTTTATAACATTTATTCATCAATGCTAAACCACTTTGTAAAATAAACTAGTAAACTGTTACGTTGAACTTCCCCGCCCGAAAATTTTGGAAAAATTGAATCGTCACGCGAGTGAAGTCATTTGCGCAGGTTAAAATGTAAAAATACAATTTAAAAATATTAACTCCCGACAATGTGGTACCTATATCAACATTATAGAGGGGTTTGCTGTGTATGTTTGCTATATATATATATATATATATATATATGTATGTATGTAGGTAGGAGTGCATGATTATTTGTCGATTCCATTTAGTAAAAAATACTTACACCATTTTGTTTAGCGCCTATAATAAGGGGCAAATAGTTGGTTTCTACAATGATTTTTCTGCCCTCTTTCTTTCCAGCATTTTGGGGCTTTCGTTTAGGCACTCTCAATTCTTGAGAACATTCTCTGCCTACAGAACGGTGGTCTCCCGATGCCGGTGTCACGGGAAGAATCTGAGAACTCGATGACGCACCTTGCACGGCAGGAATCGCTTGTGCCGAAGGCTGGGCTTTTCTCCCTTTACCTCTTGTCTGGGATACGAATGGCTCCTCTGGAGTCGGTTCAACTTTTAAAGTGAGCTGCTTCATTGACTCGGCAGCGGTATCAACTGATGGGTCAATTACTTTTTTACCCCATACAGTCTTAGTAGGTTGCGCTGTTGGAGTAGGTGCAGACTGCATAGCTGGTGGAACTTGAGCTGGTGCACTTTGGCCTGGTAGAGGTTGGACTGGTGCAGTTTGGGGTGGTCGAGATTGGACTGGTGCAGTTTGGGGTGGCCGAAATTGGACTGGTGCAGCTTGGGGCGGTCGAGATTGGATTGGTGCAGTTTGGAGCGGTCGAGATTGGATTGGTGCAGTTTGGGGCGGTCGAGATTGGATTGGTGCAGTTTGGGGCGGTTGAAACTGAAGTGATGCAGTTTGGGTCGGTAGAGGTTGGAGTGGTGCAGTTTGGGGCGGTGGACTCCATACTGGCTTAGGTTGGGTTGGTGGAGTTTGAACCGGCGGGGGTTTCTGAATTTGAGCATCCTGAGCACTCGAACCAACTTGTGCAAGGTTTGATTTCTTGAACTTGTTTTTTTTTTTTCGAATAACCTGTGATGAACCTTGCGATTCTAGAGCTGATTGCTGCGGTTGAGGGGACAGCACTTGCTGGGGGGCTGAATATTGTTGGGGGACTGGGGCTTGTTGAGGAGCTGGCACAGCTTCTACCATAGGTGGGGCTCGTTGAGGTGGGGCTTGTTGAGGAGATGGGGCTTGTTGAGGAGGTGGGGCTTGTTGAGGAGGTGGGGCTTGTTGAGGAGGTGGGGCTTGTTGAGGAGGTGGGGCTTGTTGAGGTGAGGCTTGTTGAGGAGGCGGGTCCTGTTGAGCGGGCACAGCTTCAGGGACAGATGGGGCTTCTTGGGAGGCTTGAGCTCGATCTCTGGCATGTTTTTTAGCTAGAAAAAAAAGTTAAATATGTGATTGTGACAAAAATAGTGACTTGGTGGTTGCATTAGGCAGCAAGGAGGAAATGTGTACATATATATATATATATATATATATTGTTTACAGTCAAACTCGGTTATTATGAGCAAGGTTAAAGCAAGATTTCAAATATAACGATGAAACATTCGTTGAAATTTTAATTTCTGGTTTTCTCCATACATTTATTCACGGTTATAACGAGCAACTTCTTGGCTATAATAATAATAAAACCCTTATCCGCACCCCAATGGTGCATAGGGCACTGCGTCATATAAACGCAGTGTTATCTTGACCGTTTACACATGAAGGAAAGGTGATCAGCCCTCCGCTTCAAGTACCAGTCCAGGGTAATATTGAATAAATATTACAGTGAAAAAATCACTCATATTTATTCTTACCCCTCCTGGGAATCGAACCCGGGTCCTCCAGAACGGACTCGGCTATAGCGAGCAAAAAGATATCATCTTTTTTAAAATGTTGTAAATATTTTAAAACATTTTCGACCTTAAGCAATAAAATGCAAGACATGTATATTAGCAAGGACGCTGAATCCTATCGCCAGAAGCCAGGATGGACTGGAGTGTAGTATTAATTACATGATGTTGACTATTTATATGTTTATTGAGAAACAAACAATTCAGCAGTCAATACTCATGTGTTCCAAATCAGTTATGTCGTGAAGTTACATCGCGTCTCTTGTGAATTATTAATGCTTGATTCAGGGTAGACTACCCTTATATAGCTGCTGATAAGCAAAGCGGTTATGTTCATGTATTATGATATTAGAAATATCAAATGGCAAGCCCCTTGATAGGATTTTAAGGGCTGGTAAAGTTGTGAAGGGCAGATGGCAGGGCCATTACAGTATGTTACATCCTAAGTTCTGTTACAGATTTGTCTTTACAAAATGTTTTATCAACAGTGAAATCAAGGTTCCTAACTATGCATATACGTCCGTGAAGTTTTGGTTCTACTGTTTTATTTCACCTTTTTTCCAGATAGTATTAGATTTTGACCATTTTATTTAATGTTTCCAAAGATGGTATCGGTTTAGGTTTGAACCCCTTGAAGCCTTAAGTTCTCCAGAGCTGGGATTCTATATAGGAGTTGATGTTTTAACTATGAAAAGACTGATGGATAGCAGGTTTAAAGATAAAATTCTTAAGGTAAAATTAAAGTTATCCACACTACTTAATCAAAACATTAACTTCTGTATGTTATCCTCAGGGCACGCTAAGGCTTGAAAGGTGTTGGGGTTGTGCCCCGGACCCACTATGTAAAGTTATCCACACTACTTAATCAAAACATTAACTTCTGTATGTTATCCTCAGGGCACGCTAAGGCTTGAAAGGTGTTGGGGTTGTGCCCCAAACCCACTATGCCACTGGTGTTTTTGCATTATTGGCGATAAGCAGTAAAAACTGTACATACGCAGAATTAGAATGGGAACAATAGAATAACATTACGGTTATGCCTACATACTTTTTCCAATTAGGTATTTTGTTTATTTCACCTTAAAATAAATCAAATGTACAACACATTAAATACGACAATTTTGTGCTGTACCAAAAAAAAACCTCTGCAAATATTTCACAACAATACAAAACATTGAATCATACACAATACTGTTTATATTACAATATGCTTCGAAAAAACATAAAGATATGTAAAAACAAATGTCGTGCATTAAACAGATACTGAACTTACATTTTCGTGGCATATTTGATTATTTGTACTGAGATATTCGAGATTTATTTGGCGATACGGTCACGTCCAATATTTAGCGACTTTGACCACAGACCACAGACTAACTAATTTATATAAAGACCGCCAACTGCCTCGATTTTTTATGGCTGGAAGTGATATTCGCAAGCGGCCGGAAGTGACGTAAACGGCTAGAAGAACTAAGCTCCCAGCTGGGCGTGACTTCGCCGCGGCTGGGCGTGACTTCGCCGCGGCTGAATGTCAAATCCACCCGCCGAAATATTTATCATTCATTTTTCAGGTTAAATGGTATTTATATTGAAATTTGTTGTATTACATATTTTCAAAATTATAATATTAATATTACAAAGAAGACATTTCACTATCTAAATTTATTTATTTCAGTGTAAACAAAAATAGAAAGGTCACGGCTAAAACGCGACATTTATAAAAAGAGTTCAGGCGATTAATAATGGTTACTCAACTCAGCCTTACAACGGTAAATGGTAATGGTAACTTTTTTGAAATAATTATCTCAAACTATGTATAAATATAAGACTTTTCAACAAAAACAAAAACGATAGAATTTTCAAATTACTATATTATATTTAAAATTCTAGAAAATACAATATTTTAAAAGGGCGGAAGGAGTGCCCACCACTTCCTGAAGTTATGTTTCTTAACGGGGGTGCCAGCGCCCCTTTGTGGGCGTTTTGGAAGTCTGGCTAGGCGTTTTTAATTTTTTTGCATTTGGGGGGTGCTGCAGAAATTCAAGGGAGCGTTGTGTAAAGTAAGAAAAACTACACTTTCATACGCAAAATTTAACTTTAACTTTGGCATAATACTCAATATTATCAAGTTCTTCATATACGGATTTCTATTTTTCTATCGATAATTGTCTATAACCATAGTCTGTATATATTTATTTGAAATATTTGAAGAACTTGTCGGTATCTCGTATATTTCGTTCCCGTTTTGGTGTTTTGGTTAGTGTATTAGTGTGTCTCGTCATTTTCTGGTCGTTTTTTGAACAATCTGACGTTTACGAGTCGACCCCCCCTGCCACAGACTAACTATTTTATATAAAGACCGCCAACTACCTCGATTTTTTATGGCTGGAAGTGATATTCGCCAGCGGCCGGAAGTGACGTAAACGGCTAGAAGTACTAAGCTCCCGGCTGGGCGTGACTTCGCCGCGGCTGAATGTCAAATCCACCCGCCGAAATATTTATCATTCATTTTTCAGGTTAAATGGTATTTATATTGAAATTTGTTGTAAAACATATTTTCAAAATTATAATATTAATATTACAAAGAAGATATTTCACTATCTAAATTTATTTATTTCAGTGTAAACAAAAATAGAAAGGTCACGGCTAAAACGCGACATTTATAAAAAGAGTTCAGGCGATTAATAATGGTTACTCAACTCAGCCTTACAATGGTAAATGGTAATGGTAATGGTGGTTTTGAAATTATTATCTCAAACTATGTATAAATATAAGGCTTTTCAACAAAAACAAAAACGATAGAATTTTCAAATTACTATATTTTATTTAAAATTCTAGAAAATACAATATTTTAAAAGGGCGGAAGGAGTGCCCACCACTTTCTGAAGTTATGTTTCTTAACGGGGGTGCCAGCGCCCCTTTGTGGGCGTTTTGGAAGTCTGGCTAGGCGTTTTTAAATTTTTTGCATTTGGGGGGTGCTGCAGAAGTTCAAGGGAGCGTTGTGTTAAGTAAAAAAAACTACACTTTCATACGCAAAATTTAACTTTAACTTTGGCATAATACTCAATATTATGAAGTTCTTCATAGACGGATTTCTATTTTTCTATCGATAATTGTCTATAACCATAGTCTGTCCATATTTATTTGAAATATTTGAACAACTTGTTGGTATCTCGTATTTTTCGTTCCCGTTTTGGTGTTTTTGTTAGTGTATTAGTGTGTCTCGTCATTTTCTGGTCGTTTTTTGAACAATCTGACGTTTACGAGTCGACCCCCCCTGCTTTGACGTAGAATGTCGTGAAACCACAGACAAATATTATATTGGATTATATACATCTGATCACAGACAACAAATATCCTAATGATACAGACGATTGACTCCTCCCAAAACCCATAGGCTGATGTGACTTCGCTCACGGCTAGAAGTGGAAACTCGGCGTCAAAATATGAAAACCGGCGGCTGAAATTAAAATTATTAAGTGAAAATATATTCAAATTCAAATTTGCTGTGTGAGTTACTTAGACGACGATAAAAAACGTTACAAAAAGGTATTATATCGCCAAATTCTATTAATTTTTTCACAAACTTTAAAAAATATCTAGACTATGACTACTCACGCCTCAAACACGAAATTTACAATTTCACGTTTGAGGCGTTCAGATATTCAGTAATGATTTTTAACTCCCCCGCCACGTACATTTAAGCTATTTTACGTTTTCTTCACTCAGCTTATCGGCCTCATATTTTCGTTTATATTCTATATGCCTACCATAATTTTTGAATATTTTTATAGGTCAATGATTTTCCTAGCTTTATGCCTTTTTCGTATATTGTCTATTATAATTCAAAAAATGTAAATATTTCGACATTATCTCTTCTGCAGTTGTTATTTTGAGTTATGCAAAATAATAGCGAATCTACGCGTCGTCGCTAGTAATTGCGCATGCGCAAAATTCAAGCGGGTTTTCTTTCAAAACCATTTATTCCGGTATTCCCATGATGTGTAAGTGAGTCGTTAAGTGGTGGGGGTATGAGAATAAACATGAAGTACACAATACATTATATTGTATGTATACGCCTAACCTAACCTAACCATCACGCCACTTCGCCGCAGGGGTAGGTAGAGAGAATAGAACGCCACACCACTTTGTCTTTGCAAACATTCTTCACCTTTTCCACATTCATGCATCTTCTCATACATACCTACAAGGAATGTAACATATTTTTGTTAAAAGTTATTTTACCTCTAGTTTTTATTTTTATTTTTAAATTACGAATTAATTAAGATGGTAGTAGTAGTAGTATATATATATATATATATATATATATATATATATATATATATATATATATATATATATATATATATATATATATATATATATATATATATATACATATATATATATATATATATATATATACAGTATATACAGTATATATATATATATATATATATATATATATATATATATATATATATATATATATATATATATATATATACATATATATATATATATATATATATATATATATACAGTATATATATATATATATATATATATATATATATATATATATATATATATATATATATATATATATATATATATATATATATAAAAGTTATTTTACCTCTAGTTTTTATTTTTATTTTTAAATTACGAATTAATTAAGATGGTAGTAGAAGTAGTAGTATATATATATATATATATATATATATATATATATATATATATATATATATATATATATATATATATATACATATATATATATATATATATATATATATACAGTATATATATATATATATATATATATATATATATATATATATATATATATATATATATATATATATATATATATATATATATATATATATAAAAGTTATTTTACCTCTAGTTTTTATTTTTATTTTTAAATTACGAATTAATTAAGATGGTAGTAGAAGTAGTAGTATATATATATATATATATATATATATATATATATATATATATATATATATATATATATACATATATTTATACATATATATATATATATATATATATATATATATATATATATATATATATATATATATATATATATATATATATATATATATATATATATATATATATATATATATATGAAATATGTATATATATATACATGTTTCATGTTAAGAAAATTTAGAAAGACAAAAAAATTTAAATTCAGATAAAACTTTAATTAATAACATACTGTTTCAAAATACGTCGCCATTATTATCTATATTTCCTTTTACAAAAAATCCCGTTCCTTAACCCACCCTACCTTATAATTATTACCCTATCAACCTCTATATATACCTTCCCCTAAATATTTTTTGCTCGTTAGTTTTAATTTTCACCTGTAGATGAAAACATCTGTAAGTATTTGAAACCTGCCCTGTATAATAAAAATAAAACTCTTTAAGTGGTTTATTTCTAGTGTTTAATTTTTAAAAAAGTGTTTTATTATTTACACAAATATTTCAATTTCATACTATTTCTGTGACCCTAAGCAGCTCATTATTAAAAATAGGTATCAAATTGTGGTATAGTGGGTTCGAACCGAGAAACTCCGACTTAAGAGTCCGCGACACTAACCACGGGACAACCCTACACTAAATCCCAAATATAAAGATCTGGATCAGCGCTAACAATGCCAAGCGCCCAGTTTATCATCTCTGAGAATACAGAATCAACAGATGTCTTTGCCGTTACCCAGGTTAGTGCCAGTTGCTGTACTGCTGTCATCCTTGTTCTCCCCATCAACATGCAGTGCACTAACCACAGTACCACAAAACGACCCATTTAAAAAAAAAATGAACGTGTCAATCCACAAAGTAATGCCCAATCAATAAATGACGAATGCACAAAGTTAATGCCGAATAAATAATACTTATATAACAGTAAAGTGGGGTAAGGGTCGAGAGTTTCAAGTACTTGGGAGTGTACGCGACTGAAAATGGCAGCCTTCAAAAGGAACTGGGAGTGCGATTAGGACTCGCTGGGTCCGCATTCAACAGTATGAAGGCTGTCTGGAGATCGGATTTATACTCGGTGAAAACCAAATGCCGCCTATACAATGCCTGCATTGCTCCTGTTCTCTTATACGGCTGTGAAACATGGCACCTTACAAGGGCCCAAAGCAGCCGTGTACTAAGCTTTGAGAACAGGTGTTTGCGGAGAATCTTAGGCGTGCGGTGGTTTGACTTTGTGAGGAATGAAGAGATAAGGTGTAGGACGCAGCAAATCTTGGTCACAACTGTCGTCAAAAAAAGGCGATTCAGTTGGCTTGGCCACGTACTCCGCATGCCTCCTGAGAGCCTTAATCAAGCTTGCCTCTTTTACAAGGCATCAGGTTCGCGCCGCCCAGGACGACCATTGCTGACAATTCGTCGGCAGTTCTCGTCAGAACTTCGCGACGCGGATCTGACTTGGGAGGATGCAAGGGAGCTGGCAGCCGACAGAAAAGCCTGGAGACAGTTTGTGGACTCCATATGCTCCACCTAGGGAGCGGATATGGTTATTATTATTATTAAAGTGGGGTATTATTATTATTATTATTATAATCGATATGAGTCGAACAACAATTTTGGGAGTCACGAGCGTCTTCTTCTTCTTCTTATTTTTAATGGCTTTTCACCCATTTAGGGTGTTATAGCCAGTGTCGAGTTATTGTCAAGAGCGTCGGGATAGTAATCCTGGCACTTTTCAGGATACCCTGGATCTGCTTATTGATTCACCGATTTTTTTCCTTACCTACCCAAATTTTCGCCTCTACCTACATATTTTTGGCCTTTCAGTTGGTAAAGCTGATCGTGTGCATCGATCTGTCAAACTGAATGTGTCAAAATCAGTTTTGTACGTAGCGCTGTGAAATTCTTCGCTTTCCGTCATTCTACACTTTATCCCGTAATTGGAAACTCTCAATTTTAAATGAAATTAGTACGGGAATACCAAGGGAGCGAGAATCGATCTCTCAGACTCGCCTCTTGATTGAGTTATCAAGTGTCTGAAGGAATTAAGGGTTTGTACTGTCATTATGGCCATGTCAAAAGGTTTCAAAGTGTTAGAAAAGTCCGCGCCGCCCAATCCTCACAGCATTCTGTTGGAGCATAGAAATAAAGATGAAACACTCATGTTCGAATCGCAGGCGGTCGTCGTGCTCACGGCTCAAGAGGCGGAAAGCATGAAAAAGAACTACACGAAGATCGCTGATGCATATGGATGCCTCGGAGTGTTACAATTGAACGCCGGAGACAACACTCTGTTGTACCTCGTGCTGGTGACCGGTTGCTGTTCCATCGGGAAGGTGGGCGAGCTGGAGATATTCCGCATCACGCAGACTCAGTTCTGTCCGTTGTATTACCAGTCGCAGAATGAAGACAGGGTTTCGGAGGTAAGGAAGCTCTTGAATTCCGGAACATTCTACTTCTCCTGGGCTGGGGGGTCTGGAGGAGCTCAGCCGCTACTAGATTTAACTCTCTGCGCGCAACGCAGAACTATAACGGCCACAACTGACAATAGATTTTTCTGGAATCGAACATTGTTTATTCACCTGATGAGATTCGGAGTGCAATGTGACGGCTGGCTGCTGAAAGCGATGTGCGGCTCGGTGGAGATCCGCACGGTGTACGTGGGACCGCGCCAAGCGCGCGTGGTGCTGGTGTCCCGCCTCAGCTGCGAGCGCGCGGGCACTCGCTTCAATGTGCGCGGCTCCAACGACGAGGGCAACGTCGCCAACTTTGTGGAGACCGAGCAGGCCATATTTCTGGATAACGACGTGACTTCCAACATCCAGACTCGCGGGTCAGTTCCCATCTTCTGGGAGCAGCCGGGAATCCAAGTGGGTTCTCACAAAGTGAAGATGTCGCGGAGTTTCGGAGCGTCGCAGTGTGCATTCGAGAGGCACTTTGACCAAATGAAGGCAAACTACGGCTCCGTAACTATCGTAAACTTGTTGGGATCGAGTCTTATCGGAGGCAGCGAGGGAGAGGCGGTGCTCAGTAACGCTTTCCAGAAACATTTGGCGCAATCTCCTCATAAGGATATAAATCAGCTCATCTTCGATTACCACCAGGAAGCTCGCGCCGGGATTCCTAATGCCCTTTCCAAGTTTAAGACAGTTGCGGATGTGTACATCGGTCAGGTAGGTCTGTTTTTCAGCCAGAATGGAAGTGTCCAGCGGAAACAGAAAGGAACCATAAGAACCAATTGCTTGGACTGTCTGGATAGAACTAATTGCGTACAAACTTTCATCGGACTGGAAGTGCTAAATGAACAACTCGCTCTTCTAGAAATTGACGATAAGAAACAAATAGTTGCTCGTTTTGAAGAAGTATTCAGGCAAATGTGGATAAATAATGGTAACGAAATAAGCAAGATTTATGCGGGGACCGGCGCCATTCAAGGCGGTTCCAAGATAATCGACGGAGCACGGTCGGCTGCGAGGACTATTCAGAATAATTTGCTGGACAACTCCAAACAGGAAGCCATCGATATTCTTCTGCTCGGATCCACCCTGAACACTGAACTTGCCGATAGAACCAGAATTCTGTTACCGACAAATATGCTTCACATATCTACTCCCATCCTTCGAGAAATGTGTCGGAGATACTGCGAATACGTCACCCCCACCAAAATAAGAATAACTATAGGAACATATAATGTGAACGGGGGAAAACATTTTAGAAGCGTCGCATATAAAAATGTTTCTTTGGCTGATTGGCTCCTAGATTCCCCGCAAACATCTCTGGTTGCAACGGCGGACATCAATGATACTCCTACAGATATCTTTGCAGTCGGTTTTGAAGAAATTGTGGACCTCAATGCTGGAAATATCGTCGCTGCCAGTTCGGAAAATGCCAAGATTTGGGCCGAAGAACTGGAGCGGGTTCTATCTCGGGATAGGCCGTACGTTCTGCTGTGCAGCCAACAGCTGGTGGGAGTGTGTCTGTACGTGTTCGTGCGACCCGAGCTGACTCCGTACATCCGGGACGTGGCAGCCGACTGCGTAAAGACAGGCCTCGGGGGGGCCACCGGTAATAAGGGCGGAGCCGCCATCCGCATGGTTCTTCACGGCACTTCGCTCTGTTTCGTGTGCGCTCATTTTGCAGCCGGGCAGTCTCAAGTCACCGAGAGAAATGCGGACTATTCCGAAATCACTAGAAAGATCGCATTTCCCATGGGCCGGACCCTCAATTCTCACGACTACGTATTCTGGTGCGGCGATTTCAACTACAGAGTAGACATGGACAAGGAAGAGATCAAAGATCTAGTCAGGGAGAACAATCTAGGGCCCATTCTAGAAAACGACCAGCTCAATAAGCAGAAGCTCGCCGGTAACGTGTTCAAAAATTGTTTCGAGGGCGAGATAACGTTCCCCCCCACCTACAAATACGACGTATTCAGCGAAGAGTACGACACCAGTGACAAGTGTCGCGCTCCCGCTTGGACCGACCGCATTCTGTGGAAGAGCCGGCGAGCGAGCACAGAGCCGGATGCCGTGTCGGCAGCGGGGGCCGGACGTCTGCTGCACTACGGGCGCGCGGAGCTCAAGCAGAGCGACCACCGCCCCGTGGTGGCCATCCTGGAGGCCGAGGTGAGCGAGCTGGACCTCGCGGCTCGGCGCCGGGTCTTCGCTCAGGTGCTCCGCGACACGGGGCCGCCCGACGCCGCCGTGGTGCTGCAGCCGCAACGTCAACTCGCTCCCGACGAGCCGGGAGTCTTCAATGAGGACTTGATGGAGTCATTGCTCAAGAACCTCAACTCTTTCGGTGAAATTACTCTCGTTCGATTTGCCGATTCTTCGACCGAGAATACGCTTTGGATCACGTTTCGCGAGGGGCAGAGCGCTCTGCAAGCGGCGAGGAGCGGGGAGTTGACTATCGGCTCGGAGGTTTTGTCGGTGTCTCTCAAGACGCCGGACTGGTGGGAGATCACAGAGAAGGAGATTGCGCTGTGCAGCAATAATACGGTTCCCTTGCATCGCGAGTCGGGCCCGCCGTTGCCCGCGCGCGCACCCCCCTCGCCCGCGCGCGCCCCGCCCCCGCGCCCGGCGCCCCCTCCGCCCGCCACTGTGTCCCCTCCCCCCGCTGCCGTTTCTCCGCCCCCGCGACCCGCGCCGCCACCTGCCGCACCGCCCTCTGCGCCGCCCCCTCCTCCTCCCGTGCCCTCCAGACAAGCTCAGCCCCCTCCTCTTCCGGCTCGTCCCCGACCTTAAATATCTCTCATTTGAAATTTATAATTTTGTTTTTGACTTACTTTATAATATGCCTAACATCCCGTTACATTTGTATCCATACCTATGTTGCGTACGAATACAGATTCAAAATCTGAATAAATTTGATAAAAACCTATAGTTCATTGCTATGTTTATTGATAGGGATGTCTTACTACAAAAAAATAAAGCAAATTAAAGTACAGTAGTTCGATTTGCTGGGATTGCTTTAACTTGGAAGCAGTTTAACTAGGATATATAAGGTGATTATTATTATTTTTTATAAATGTCTTTTCATAATGAAATATCAAACGATACTGAACAAAACTACCATGACAGTTCAACACGACTCAAGAGTGATCTGTCAGTTGAATAAAAGTCTATTTAAAAAAGGTCATAATGAATCACCTGTATAAAAATAAATCCAAACACACCAGTTTTTATAAGTCCAAAATGGAGAAATCAGAAGTAAGAAGATTCTGCTGGACGCTTGTATCCATCGCAATGTGAAACAACAAAACGCAAAAGACAATTGTTTTATGTTAAAACAACTGTTCGCTATGTCATGTATTGCATTTATATTAGCTGGTCATGTAATATGGCTAAAGCCTTTGGGATTTGTGAATATGTGGTCTCTGACCTTTCATAACAAGTGATAAATTTTTAGTCAAGTTTTACATGTGTTTTGTTTCACAGTCTATTACATGTTTATGGATATTATAAATATTTTTGCTGAGTCGTTGTTTTTTTCATAACCGTGACTCCTTAGAAACAGCATTTCATATGAATATAGATTCTTCACAGTCACTGATGCTAACAGAATATATGTGAATGTCTTCACCAAAAAGTTACATTTCCAATATTGTACAAAAAAAACCCTTTAAATGCAAATCTGTTATGTTTACGATTTTCTATCGAAATCTTAATTAAAGTTGCGACAAAACGTGACCAATCCTGTGTTAAACCAATATGAAATCATTAAATTGCACCAAAATGCAAAAATTTTACAAGCTAGAATTTCTTATAATTTAAAATCATTTATAATGGAAATGTAACGTTTTGGTGAGGACCTCCACATATACTCTAGCCACAATAACGGCGCCATGCTTTTATCCGTATGTCTCTTGAGTACAGATTTGTAAAATGTAATTATTTGCTATGTAATTGCAATTTTGTAACATGTTTATTTACTAACTTGTTCTTGCACTGCTTCTGGAATAGTATAAGTAATCTTTACATAAGGTGATATTATTCTCCATAATAGTACTTCACAAAGTGATTCATTTTTCACCTTTTTGTGTCTTTGTGATCTCTAGGAGTATAACTACTCTTTTAGGAGGATTGTTTTATTTCAACATTCCATTATGTTTATTGGTAATTTGTTCTATATCGCTCACTCCTTTCAACAACGTCATATATCAAAAAACTTGATTTTTCAGGAGATCGTTTTTAAAGTTAAAGAATATAATGAAATTTATTAAAAATAAATATCAAGCCACTTATTGAACTTTTTACTGTGCAACAGATCTTTTTAGGTAAAACCTGAAGGTTTTTTCTCCATTTGAAAAATATTTAGTATATTAAAAAAAATAATTAAACAATACGTTTTCTTCAAAATGCAAAAACAACACTTTCTGCCCTGTAGCGGGTAAATATTAAGTTAAAAATATGCCGCTTTTGCTGGGATATAGTAAATTTTCTGGGCATTCCGAAAACTTGCATAACTGAAAATTGACAATTTTTGATAAATGACATTGTTGAAAGGAGTGAGCGATATGTCTCAGTCTCATATGACAAGTAGCATTTTACATGCTTTTTTTAAAATTTCGTTAATTACAACTGAAACCATCGCATTCAAAATTATGGTTTCTTTGCCTGTGAGAATTATACACCAAAGATATTTTGAATTTTTTTTTTGTGATAAATAAGCCAGCACATTTATTTGGCTGCAAAAATAATTATAATATAAAAAAATGATGTACTTTTATATTTTTGATAATAGATATCAAGTTCCTTTGTTTGCATTAATATCTGGTTATTTATGTTTAATATTTTTTAAAGTACTATTCGTTACACTAAGAGTTACTATATTTTATAGATGCATTAATCAAAATTCACTGTTTAATTGGTGACTTCACTGGAATGACATTTTCAGTTTGATTTTATCTGCATAAAATGGTGTTAAGTGAAGGCATCCAATGCATATACAGTAAGAATGCTTTTAACCACAGGCTTTGACATGTTTTGTTTAAATAATACATGTATTTGTAAAAAAACAAATCTCTTTTATTTGAGCATGTTCTTTTATAAGACGTACTTTTAATATTTACATAAACATAAATAATACACGGTATTATTGATGTGTTATAGATTTTCATTTTTATGTTAAAATTCAGTACTTGTTTTTATAGAGTTAATGTTGCAACATATTTTCACCTATTTTAAGTATCAAATTGTTGTAAAATGATATCACAATACTAAAATAAACGTTATATATTATATTAGTGGTGGCACACCCTTAATTATCTTGTTAAAAATTTAGTTGTTAAGTAATGAAATTTATCTGTAGAAAATTAATGAGTTTGTAAGAATATGTGTGGTTATTTTATTGAATATGTAATATCAGGTAAGTAGGTGTTAAATATTTTTCAAAGTATATAAAATACAAATGCATACATGTCCAACGAGGCCAATATTGCAACATATTATTATTGATGTTCTAATATAACGTACTAGCTTATTTTACTTTGTCTTTGACTTTAATACAGATAATACACAGTTGGTTACATGCGTTATTGGAATCATTCGCAGTAAAGGTAGACAACTTCACGCTCAGGGATGCTATACAATTAGTGATGCAATTTTTTATAAACAACCAAAAACAATTGAAAGGTTTGTCCACAAATCGCTCACTCCTTTCAACAATGTCATATATCAAAAAACTCGATTTTTCAGGAGATCGTTTTTAAAGTTTAAAAATATAATAAAACGTATTAAAAAAAAATATCAAGCCACTTATTGAACTTTTTACTGTGCAACAGATCTTTTTAGGTAAAACCTGAATGTTTTTTCTCCATTTGAAAAATATTTAGTTTATTAAAAAAAAATTAAAAAATAATAATTAAAAAATAATTAAACCTTTTCTTCAAAATGCAAAAACAACACTTTCTGCCCTGTAGTGGATAAATATTAAGTTAAAAATATGCCGCTTTTGCTGGGATATATTACATTTTCTGGGCATTCCAAAAACAACTGAAAATTGTAAATTTTTGATATATGACGTTGTTGAAAGGAGTGAGTGAAATGAGAGAGAAAAAATTACTAGGAAAGGTATGAATTATAAATCACAATACCCGGACTAATAAAAAAACTTTACATTCTATTTCAATTCACTGCAGTTGAACCCGGAATGTCAGTTTCTCGCTTTGAGGATCTTTTCCATTGCGCCACGGTCTCTAAGAAAGCCAGAGTATCATATTGAGATATCTATATAAAAAAATTGTTTGGTGAAATATACTGTAATATAGCATAATAATGTGTCACAATTAGTGCCAGCAAAAATTAATTAACTGGCAGATTGATACTTTTTAATTGTAAAAATGTCAATGAAAACAAACTTAAAACTAAGTGGATTAAAAGTATGAGATTAAAAGGATTTTAATTAATTCTGGACCACTAAGAAATTAAATAATTACCATATGTTATTCATTGACCCGAAGCGCATGGTGGTATATTTGTACTGCTGTCCAAATAGTTGAATGGACCATGTGTGGTTGAAGGAACCATCTGTGTTTTATTCCTGTGTTCAGCATCGAAGTTGGCTATGTGACTAATTAAGATTGAATTGAAAATTTAAAACTGGTCCGATTTTTCACATATCCAAGAGCATATTTCATCGGTCATGTGGATACTTATTATTTAGAGGAAATGTATCGCAAATGTAGTCTCATCTCATGTAATGTTAAGTCATGACTATGTCTGTTCTATTATTCTGATGTTCTATCATCCTGTTAAACAGCGCTACTGTAAATATACATAAGGCATTGTTGTGTAGTAGTGTATCCATATTGGATAAGAATATTAATTTCAATTAAACTCAGTGTACAGTCCTTCCTCGCTTAATTTTCATGCATCATGGATTTTGTGTGCAATACAATGAACAAAATGTTGTTATATGAATATATGTGTAATCAGAACAAAATAAATAATGCTTTCAGTATATGAAGTATTCTTTTTATTTTTCATTTATTTAGATCTAAAAGTGAACTGAAAATTTGAGAGTTCTTTATTTTGTAAATATCCACCGCTCTGTCACAAGGATCCTGAATTGGATCGGATGGTATGTGAAATGTATTCTTAGGTATTTGTGTTTTATTTCCGTATCCACAATTTAGGTATGGTTTTTTTACAAATCTTTAAATTCCCCCTTTACTATGTACTTTTTAAAATGGCATCTATTTACTTAATATTTGAAGCACTAACTTTGTGGTTTTCCATTTTACAACTAACAAAATAACTTTGGTTCAAATAACTATAGTATAACTTAATCATATTGTCGACTGCCCCAGAACCAAATAGCTGGTTCCACAAGGCTAATTAAAATTAAAAACTATCTAATTTACAAACATTAATATTTAGCAGTTTGTGTCGGAACTTCAAGTGGCTGTTTCAAAAAAGTTTTATTTCACTTTCTAAGGGCGTTTGTGCACTACACGGAATTTTACCATCCGGCACTTCAGTTAGCGTTTTAAAACGATGATTGGCTTGGATTGGCTTGTGCTTTTGTCCATCTTTCTTCGGATCGGTGCTCTTGATCGGTGCGTGAACATGTTGCGCGTAAATTCGATCACACTGAACTGTCGTAGTCGCTTTTATTTTTCAAAACCACACTGCTGGACGGCAAAATTCCATGTAGTGCACAAGCTGCCTAAGGACATAGGCGTCGTGAAAGGCAATTTAGTATTTTTTGCATGTTCAACATTGAAACTTTATGCCATAACAAAGATTGACATCTGGTTAGTTATTACTATTATGATATTGCATTCATTATTATGAATGTAATATCATTATCAGTTGGGGCGGATACACTATTTATATGAATAATGATTATTCATATTACTAGTGTATAAAGTTTTTCAATGCATTTTCAAATGAGTACATATTAATGATTACTGAAAAAGTACTTTGAATTTTTATTTGGTCTTAATGCTTAAAAAAGGGTTCACAATATAATTTAGGGTTTATGTTATAATAAAAAATAAATTAATCAACCATATGAAAAATAATAGCACAGCGCAATAATAAGTGTGTAGACGCTTGACTAAAAATTCAATTATTGGTGTTTATTTTGTATTTTTTATATCTTCCTTTCGCATTTTTTCTTGACTACCCACAGACAAGCCTCAATCGAGGCTTTGTGGGTTATTCACGTTGCATATGCTGTGGTATAAATATTAAGGAAATGTTTTTTTTTTGTAAAATATTCTTTATTTTCAATTAAATTTTAACAAACAGATAATCCTCATAATTTTTGTGTCACATTTTCTTTTTTTTCTCAATAAGTAACATTGTTTTTTAAAAAAGTAAATGTTTATAAACATTAAAATGATTTTTGTTTTCAATGAACCGTTGTAAGCACATATTTAGATATTTTTATAGAAAAATCATAAATTAAAGTGCGACAGAATTTCAGGATTTTTTTTAAGGATAAAGGAAGTGATTGAAAGTAAATTGTAATATAACATTACAAATATGTGATATGTTACAATAGTCAGTGTTTGCATAATTCAAACTATGAACCCATCCCCATGCAACATTTCTGGTCGCAGTTGTGGCTGATGTAGTCGCAAAGCATTATAAATGTACCTTTTGAACATATCAGCTGCCACTGTGACTAGAAAATTCCATGGATCATTAACATAAAAATTGAGATTATTTTTCAATGGTAAAAAAACTAAGTAGGTACCATCAATTACTAGTTTCATTTGAGGGTTTACACCATTAGTTAAAGATGTAACCACACATTACACAAGGAGTAAAAAAATATCACATGTAAAAATTGGTATTTAATAAAAACAACATTTACTGTGGATAATCAACATTCGATACATCTGTGTGTTGAATAACTTGGCATTTTATAACAAAATATTTTTAGGTATTTATACAGATTTAAAACATAGGTCAATACCATCGTTTATCAATTTGAAACTTGATATCAAATAATAACAAATAGCACTGGAATTAATTATTAGATCTTCTTTTCTAGTAACATGGATAAGCTAGCGGTGAATGTTTATTGTGTAACTGCAATTTGAATAATTTTTCTAATATATTAAAATAACGGTATCTGCCTGTTTTGAAATAACATTTTCATTAATAGATAAGTTCGTAAATAAATAAGAAAAAAAAATCTTACTAGTTCTATTGCCAGTTTTTATCCGTACATATGTAACGTAATCATTAAAGTTTATATTCTCGCAATTCTTGGATGGGACACTCGAAATGATTTTTTTATTAATTATTTGGCTGCAATTTTTTTTCTTTCAGTTACATTAATATACCAATGATACAGATTAATAAAAGAACTGGTTGAAAAAAGAAAGAAAATAGAAATAATTTTAAAGTTATCTACATTACTTAGTTAAAATGTTAACTTCCGTATGTAATAAATATCCAGGTGTCTTAAATAAAGAAAAAAGGTAACTCCTTGTACCAGAAAAATATATTTTAGCTAATAATATAATGTGTAATGTGACATGGATTTGAAAATTGAAAAGGAAGGCCTATTTTGGTCAATTTTGTTAAAACACAAAACACATTATCATTGAAGTAGCCTGGTAAGAATGCTAGTAAAATAAAATATTGACTCTTTCCTGGAAAATTATTAAAATTATTTTAAAGTAAACAGTAAGGTAGAAATCGTTTTTAGTAAACCTGCTGAAAATTCATACACCTACACAGATTCATGATCTGGAAAATAGTACACTTTGGGTTAATACAAGGAGACTTCAATGAATTGTTTCAAAAGATTAGGCTTTTCCAGATTATCTGTATATTAATTTTAAGTAGATTTCCTAAAACAATAATTTATCCTATCTGGTGTTACGATAATTCGCCGGAAAAGGGTCGATATGTTTAAGTAGTATACAAACCTAATTAACAACATTTATCTTTATTCTCGTTTAGATATTTTGAACATGTAACACACATTTGATTCTCATTAGCGGGTATGTAGTAACGATGGATGACTTACAGGAAGCCACAGATTTAGATATAAAAAATCAGTAATGAGTAAGTACACAATGTTTATATCATTATCTTGGCAAGTTTTACAAAAAAGTAATTCTTGAAAAACAAATAGATACTTATCTTTCTTTATAGGTATAAAGTGTACATTACTTAAATTTGTTTTTAATTTTTATAATTCAGCAAAACTTGGTTATAGCAATCTCAGAAATAGCGACAACTGGGCTGTAACGTATTTGCTTTAAGTAGTATTCTAGTCGTCTGTCTCCATATTGTAGTGGTTAGCACATTTGGCTACAGTACCGGAGCAATCTTCGAACTTCAACAAGCATACTTAGAGTCAGTTAGAATTTTTGGTCAGTTGTTCACATGGCAACATTTGGAAAATAATTAGAAAAATAATATTTCAAACTAATTTAAAAAATATATGAAAATTTAATCTTTTTTTAATGATTTTTTTATTATGCGTTTAATGTCTCAGTTCCTTTGGTGACTCTATAACCAAGTTACTGCGGTGACAATATCATACGCATACAATCTTCATCCATACAAATAATAATAGTTACTTTGCCACAATGCTCTAAATATTTTATTTAGTAATAGTAGTATTTCTATTGGCAACATGGTTGATTTTGAATCGATGAATTTATATTAGGTCTATTTATTATTATTTACATTATTTATTTACAGATGGATTTTATTTCAATTAATTTTCGACAGAATTTGTTACTAAATGTTTCAATGTTTTATGCAATCTAATGCTTGTTTGCTTAAACAATTTCTCCAAACTCTCGGAAGACATTAATTTATTATATTGTTTAGCCAAATCAAGGTTTGTGACTGGTTCCCCGTGTCAGTGCAGATGGATTTTCACTATTTCACCCGTACGAGTATTATTTGCAAAACAGGATCACTATTTTACAAGAAAGTTTTAAACATTTGTCTTTACAAAAAACACACACTACTATTTACATACATAAATAAGTAGATTCATTGTAGTTCATTCAAATCACGTTATATAAAATTACTTAAGTCATTTACTACACAATAAATATTTTATTATTTTTTTTTTAATGTAAAAACGATTCGTCTCTTCAAACATTTATTGTGTCAACTTTATCACCTTAACGACCATGTTTAATGACAATGAATAGTTATTATCTGTGGTGTAGGGTCGGAGCACTTTTCAACTCTGAGCGTTCCTCAGTTTTCATTTGAACTTCGGTTTTAAGGGGGGTTTGAAAACACACCATCTTTGAAATAATACATGGGTTTGTTAATGTCAATTAAAATAGTCAGCACCACGACACTTAAATTTGGCAGCACTACACTGCTGACCATTATACCTTATTCTATCAAAAACTGAAAAGAATGTAATCTTACACACTTTCTAACATCAAAATATGTTGTTGCGTATAGGAGTAGGGAGCGATTTAAAAATCTTTTTCAGCTTTTGTATGGAGTAAGGTGTTTTTAGCTTCTCAAAATTTACACTGCTTCTAAAATTTTGTATGGGTTGTCATAAACCCAAAGCTTCTTTTATTTGTTAGAAGACTTAGTTTTCATTTTGACAATTTTTTGACACGTAGTTCTGAATATTTTTTATGATTAACACCGGTGTAAGGCACATATTTTGATTGAGATGTGTATATGGATAAATGTATCAGCCGTTGTCATTAAGGTATCAATAGCGCAGGCACTTTCAACAGCGTCAAGTTGCACAGCACCGAGTTGTTTAGGGTTGACCAGCCGGAGGGGCGGGTGCGGCGGCTGCTGCAGCAGGAGCAGCTATCTCGGAGGTGGTGGATGTGACATCCTCGGATTCCGGCCTGGCGGGACCCTCGGCGCTGTCTCTCCAGAGGGCGCGGTACCTCTTGGCTATGGTCTCCCAATCCGCAACATTCTCTATCCGAGTGGTGCTGGAGAAGCTCAGCTGGGAGCCGAGAGGACTCAAGTGGACAACAGACAGTGCCACAGATTCTGAAATTAACGATGGTCTTTGGTAATACTTTTCATTTTTTACATTTATCTATCTACAGCAGAGTTGTTCAACCTTTTTAAATCCACAGGCATAGAATTTTTTAAAATTTAATTAAAAAAAAGGAATAACCTGCAAAGCCTCTATTTTAGAGGCTTGTCTGCAGGTAGGATAGTAAGGATAGGGAAAGTAGTTGTGGAAAATACATCACAAGCACCCAGAGCAATTGAAAATGAATAATTATTCAATTTAGTTTGCAATTGGCGGGAATCAAACCCGCAACGTCAGTTTCGCATCTATCCAATACGCCACAGCGCCTGTCACAGTTGATGGACAGAATGTTACGTTATTTTTTTCAGCAGCTGTAATGAAGCAAAGTTAAATGAAAGGTTTTATAAACACGCTTTGTATTATAATTCAGTTAAAAAACTCGAGATTAATGGATTAAAATCCTATAGCACACAGGGGGTTTCTTTACAAGTACTTAAGGTGGTACGGGACTTTTAACAGGAGACGGAGGGCAAATAAATGGGGGTTGCGGTCAAACGCTTCTAACGCGTTCCCCTTCCTGCATACCTCTCCACACCCCCCTCGACCCGTCAATTTCATACAGAACTTGACATTTAATGTATCTACCTTTAGTTGACTTATTTTCAGTAAAAAAAAAATTGTTGTTGGTATCTCTTAATTCCTGATTGTACAAACTGATAAAATTGGTTTAAAAATGACAAAGTCGCATTAGAATTAAAAGTCGAGAAGTAATCTTGTAGTAATCTACACTATATAGTTAAAGTGTTAAGTTTTATATAGAGTGCCAACCCAGGTCTGACTTCCTTCAGAGGATGAAAGTAGAAATAATCAATGCTCTTTTATGCTAACCGAGGTTTGGTTGGAGGCTGTAAGAAAAGGGATTTAAAAAAAGATAACTGATTGCAGTTTTGGATATTGCAAGCTTTTGACATGACTTAAAGATTAATTTCTAGTTTTGTTCTTTGGATACAATCGATTTTGAATTATTTTAAATTTAGAAGAATCATATATGTACGAGTCTCACATGATCATATTGTTTAAGATATTTTTTGCAATACCTTTGGGTTCCACTTGAGTTTTCTTAACTTTAGATAACCATTTGGCCCCTGCTTTCGTTCTGGCACTCATTTGATTCCTCTGAAGACCGATGAGATGTACTAAGCTCGGACGTTTTCGCTTTGCCATCCGTGCCTAAAATAGTATATCACGAATATTAATTGTATCACATGCATATAATTCATGAAAAAAATAATTAATAATTTTGTATATCATGAGGGGTAAGTTATGTGGGTAAATTTTGATATTTAAAGGTAATAAATGAATTTGTTTTCTTTTGTTACTAACCAGTGCACATTGATAATTTTATGCTGCTACATATTTAAAAAAAAATGTTTTTTAGTCAATGGGGGCAATCGGTAGAAGATAAACTGTCAATCGTCATAGCGAGTTGTGCAAGAGTATTGATTTTTCTATTTTATTCTAAACTTAATGAGTTTTGGCAGATTATGTTAAATATAGACATTTATATTTTTATTTTCTACCAATTGGCACCATTGGCTAAAAAAGTTAATTTATTAACATAATGTGGTTTGCAAGTGGACTACTCAAGTGGCATATCCAATGAAATAATTAGTTGCACACTTTCAGTGATTAAAAAAACAAACATAGATGGGTTTATTATGTTTAAGTAAAAATGAGGTGGAGAAATGTTATCATACCTTGCACACTGCTATAAGATACATGAGCCACGTCGTGACCAGATTCAGAGGCGATGGAGCTGTTGTAGTACGATGCATATTTCTGATGAGTTTTGACAGTCCATATTTCCATTCTATGTCTGATTGTGCCTGTAGGTATCATAATAAATTAAATGTATCTTAGTATTTATAGTATTAATATATGTATATTCAATTCTCAATTATTCGATAAAACTATGAATAAATAATAGAAAATCATACATTTTAGCTAATTACCAACTGCAAATAAAATGTTTTGAGAGGAAAGGAAAACTTAAAAAAAAACTTTCGACTCTCAATCTTTTAGTAACATCAGCATGTTGAATTTTATAAGAAAAATTTATCAACAAATTACTATTATTTTTTGACATCTCATCAAAGATGAAGAAGAATATGGAAGTCTGAGTTCTTCTTCATCTTTGATGAGATGTCAAAAAATAATATGAAAATAACTCCTGTTATTGGAGATAATCCAGATTTTGTGAACAAGTATTTGGACACACTCAAAATGTTGTAAACAAATTACTATATGATTTTTTATTTTTTTATAATTAACACTTGTTTTATAATTAACGGGTGTTATTTATGCCTGCGGACGGGATTTGATAATTGTCTACATATAGTTAAGACCTTAACAAAGAGATTGGTACATAACATTCATATAAAAACATTAAATATGTAATTCCTTCTATTCTGACTTTGAAACGAGGCCGGCGCAGAAGGTAAAAATACCTTTCCCGTCCTTAAGCATCAATCGGCTGAATGGGTAAAAATATCTTAAAGATTAAAGAATAAGTTTAAAAAAAATTCCATCTATAAGATAAGTAACTCAATACTGCCTTTTTGTTGTTAGAGAACATTTTGAACTGTGTGGGAATGGGTTAATATATAATATATGTATATTAATTTATTAGTTAAATTTGAAAATAAACTATTGCCAGTTGTACCACTCAGAATTGGAACAGATGCATTAGAAAGGGTATATCGATATAAATATCTGGGCTGTTGGCTTGATGACCAGTGGAACCATTCCCAAGAGTCAAAGTCAGGATAGAAATGGTGAGAAACTGCTTCTTCAAAATGCGTGGCCTTAGTAATTGAGACTTCAACCTCAATCTGCGCATGAGAATTGTATGATGCTACATATTTTTAGTGTCTGTGTCGTCGAAAGCCAACTACGGACTCTCACCCAAGCTACCACAAAGAAGATTAAAGCATTCAAAATGCGGTACTACAGAAAAATGTCCAAAATATAATGGGTTGAGAGAGTTAGCAACAAAGATGTAGTTATAGACACTATAAAGAAAAAAAAGCTACATTACTTTGACCATTTAATTAAGGGGATGAAATACAAAATAATGAGTATAATATTACAAGGTAAAGTGGAAGGTAAACACAGGTTAGGAAGAAGACGTATATAGATTAAAAACTTGAGAAAAATATTTCACTGTAGCACTAATTCGCTGTTCAGAGCGGCTGCGGATAAACTAAAAATTGCCAACTTACAACATGGGAGCCACAATAATGAGATGGAGAATTGATTTTGAAAATGATGGAGAGTTGATTTTGTAACAGGAAATAACTTACAAGCCTCAAGGTTTTAAACAAAACAACAACTCAAACAAAAGTAAATAAAATCACATTCAAAGTAACTTTGATGGCTGAAACAATAAATGTTCATTCACTCAAGTTAGTGTGAGTTCTGGAAGTCATGCGTGTCAAACACGACTTTGGAGATTCTAATCATTTTAAGTTTTTATAATAATCCGAAAGACCTCTACTTTTAGAGGTGCTTCTGCAGGTAGGATAGTAAGAATAGGGAAGGAAAATGTAAAAAAATATATCACAAAAACCCAGACCAATTGAAATTAATCTTTGTTGAATTTGTTTTGCAATATGCGGGAATCGAATCGTTCAGAGGAAAAGTTATCTTGTAAAGGTTTTATTCTGTCTGCAGGGGTTAAAACAATAAATTTTACCAATTCCTCTGTAATTTAATTATTATACTTTTAAGAACTATTTCAAGCCCTGTCTGTATACTATGCTATGATTATCCCATTTCCGGAAGAGGTAGACAGTGAAAATTCTTCAATGTCATCTTGGCATACGGTTCTAGTTATTTAATTTGGGCACTTCTAGTCATACATATTCTTTGGTTACAAAGAAGACTCTTGACATGACTAGCTTGAATGTTTTGATTTATTTGGCATGCCAGGTCTTTCTTTTGCATCCTTACCTTTTATAATAAATTTAGTTATTGAACTCTTCAAATAAATATGTTTTTAATATTTCTTGCCATATTTTTCTCCACCTTACTCATGGAGGTAAGAATATGTTCCTCGGTAGTTAAAATATAAATTCGTCTCTATTTTTGTGTATTTTATGATAAAAAATTGCAGTTCTTTTCAAGTGATTTTTTTGAGAAGAAATAAAATCTTTGACGTTGTTTATTGCAATTTGTATATTTTTAATAATAAAAAAATGTAGAGGAATGTTAAAATTGACTACTGGTTATTATCTAAATATTTTTGATATTGTATTAATGATATTTTTAAAATCAGTATAATTGAGAACAGAATTGGAATCATTGGCTTCAAGTATTTTTATTCAAGTCTCTCTTGTTCAAAAGTTGCATACTTTATATAAATGGATTAACAAAACACCGTTTTGGTCTCGTGCCTCAATTTATATTGTAATTTCAATAAAAAATAAATCTCCACTAATGAAATCTGATTAAATTTTTCTGGACTAAAAAGTAGCTACCTTATGAAAGGTATACTTCTGTAACAATTAGGCTAAGGCTCAATTAGGTTCCTTTATAACTAAATTCCTTATTGTTTCTCGCTTTAATATAATTCATGTTTTAGGCGGACACAAAATTATAGTTTCATTTTGCAAACCTTACCAAATTTCAGGATAGAAGTTTTGATTAGTTTTGGTATCCAGTGAGTTTCAGTTTACTAGTGAATAATTCCCAAGAAGAGAGTTGTCCCTCTTGGAATGTGTCAAACATTACCTGTATCCGCTGGTACGTGTCTGACATCATAGCAATGAGTAGATTGATCAGCACGACCACGGAGACCAACATATAAATGCCGAAGACAATTTTGTAAAGATATTCTGTCCAAGCGGGTTGCTGTACAGCGGGACTGGCATGCGTCTGCTCCGTAGTCGTCTGCCCGAACACGGCAAAAAACAGCAGCTCAAACGACAGAATCGGGTTCATTTTCACTGCAATCATAAAATATCAAACATAACAGAAACCAATTTACCTGTATCCGCTGGTAAGTGTCTGACATCATAGCAATGAGCAGGTTTATTAGCACGACAACGGACACCAACATGTAAACGCCGAACACCAACTTGAACAGGCCTTGCGTCCACTCCGGGCGAGACTCCGGAACATAGTTCAGGTCATCGGGGGTTGTCTGTCCGAATACGGCAAAAAACAACTTCTCGAATGCGTCCACTGGAGTCATTCTCGCTACGGACAATTCACCAGGAAGGGCATGAGTTCCTCTTTCGTGAGGAAAAAACAACAACGACAGATAAGGCCAAACAATGCTCTAAGACACAGAGATGCTTTAAAACAAAACTAACATAAATGTAAAGTAAACAGCCAAACTCATAATGAAATAAAATAAAACAAATTCATTCCCAAAATGAAAAATTAATCGTAAGCGTGAAACAAAAACAAAATGGCAGACGATGAAAACAAACGCTGAGCATACCCAAGGTGTTGGCATACCCCATGCGGCAGAAGAGCGCGGCAGCCACTCTACCCAACAGCCTAAACATTGTCTAAATCGGTTCAGTACTCATAAAATGTGCGACCTGAAACAAATATAACTAAAAAAATAAAAATACAAGGCTCATCAAGTGCGCAACGACATTCCGATCATTGAGATACCGACATAACACAAGACAACTCGGATACCACAAAGTAAAA
This sequence comes from Brachycentrus maculatus, assembly GCF_059751285.1. Lineage (NCBI taxonomy): Eukaryota > Metazoa > Arthropoda > Insecta > Trichoptera > Brachycentridae > Brachycentrus > Brachycentrus maculatus. The sequence goes on from NW_028281127.1 coordinate 673,911, forward strand.
AGCGGCACATTCTAATCACTAAACGGTCAAATATATATCTAACATCAATATGGCAATCTGCTGTAACACTTGAAATAAAAGGGAAATAACTCCATGCTATGATCGGACCATGATATCATTCAGGGACAGATGCAACTTGCAAAATATTATGGATTTTTCCAAAAAGCATTCGAAGGTAACAATCCATAATGAGGGGTGTGGAGATGGGACGGTGACAGGACGCATTCAACACCAATCTAATTGCCACAACCCAACTAGTCACTACACATTCTGCACTCTGTGAACATGTTGGCAGAGCAAACATGGCTGTCTGCTGTCAGGGCATAGCGATCTGTGATTGTGAAGGAAACGTAAACATGCGTGAGCCCAACACTGAATGTGACTCGTGTCAGCAAACTCCACACGTGTGTAAAATGTGTAATGACAGTGCCGGATTAGGGGCTCCCTGATTTGTAAACTTACTCCCGGCTCTGTGTTTTCTTCTGTAGCTATCAGTGTAATCTGTTTTTTTAGGAGACGTTTCTATCCATTCAACGTCTTCGGGTATTCCACGTTTGGTTCGTACGGGGGATAAAGAATCTATTGCATAAGTTTCATGTTAATACAATAATGAGAAAAATATTTTTTATTGAATCCCCTCCTCCTTGACATACCTTCTTCAAATACATATAATATGAAATCAAATAAAAATAAGTATAAAGGAAATATATATTACCGTCTGAGAAGTATTTAGTTGGCTTCGGTCTGGACAAGCTTCTCACTTCTTCGGGTGTCAAAATTTTGAATGGCTGGTTTAAGGCCACAATATGCATGGAAAAGCCAAACACAAAGATCGCCAGCACGGCTAAAAATCTGGCTAAATCTTTCATCAAGTCTCCGATAATTATAGCCCAAGGTCCAAATAGGTAGTGGAAGGAGAGAAAGTCCAGGATTTGCACACAGGCAAGTAGAAAAGATAAGGCAAAACACTGATTTCTGCAGTACATGAGCGTAGGCCAGTAGATCTTTTCCACAATAACCATGCCCGAGACGTGGGTGGCCACCCCGCACATGCCAAAGATGAGGACCATGAGTTTGATCCATCCCAAACCGGACTTTTCACTGGGGTTGGTCAGTTCGAAAAGCAGCAGTCCACTAAGCCACACAAGTAGTCCCCACTCGTACCAGTAAGGCAGCAAACTGGCGCGTACTACGGGGTAGATGGGCGTGATGCCCACCACCATGAGGAGGATCATCAGGTACACGTGCGAGGTCAAGTAGGACATGAACTTGATGATGGGCACCTTGTTGTACTTGTGTCCCACCGGCATAGTGAACACCACCCACACTGGCGGGCATATAATGAAGCCCACAAAGAGCAGTAATATTCGCCACGGGGCCCATGTTAAGCTGCCATGCCACAGTTCCTGAACAAACCCAACAAATTTCATGTAGTCTTTCATATTTTTAGGTGATCATATTAATATTTTCAATAGCAAGTAAAAGTTCAATAATAGAAGTTCAATATTTTCTTTATTTTTAGTCCCATTGTATATTCAAAAGATACTAAAATGAGAACATAATAGTTTTTTTTAAATGTAAAGACGTGCATGAGGTTTGTGGTGAGAATCTGGATGTGGATGCTGGAGAAAAGTGAACTGTATGTTGATGGGGAGAACGAGGATGACAGCAGTACAGCAACTGGCACTAACCTGGGTAACGGCAAAGACATCTCTTGATCCTGTATTCTCAGAGATGATAAACTGGGCGCTTGGCATTGTTAGCGCTGATCCAGATCTTTATATTTGGGATTTAGTGTCGGGTTGTCCCGTGGTTAGTGTCGCGGACTCTTTAGTCAGAGTTTTTCGGGGCACACCCACTCTACCACAATTTGATACCTATTTCTAATAATGAGCCGTTTACGCTCACAGAAATAGTATGAAATTGAAATATTTGTGTAAATAATAAAAACACTAATATTTCTCATTAAAAAAAAACATACTATGATGATAAGAATGACTGTAGTAGTTGTATGCATGAGGATGATAAGAACGGCAATAGCCCTTTTTTATTGAAAATGTGGCGGTGACATTGTACTTTTTTACGTTGGCTAGGTTATGGCGAGTTATGCCCGGAGGCCATTGGTAGTTGACTGCCTGCTGTTGTAAGGAGTGGTTGGAAAGAGTAGGGAGGACAGGAAGAGGGGTCTAGGAGCATGCATTTTGTGAGGTCTGAACAACCTTTAAAGTTTTTCGTAAAGCTTAGTATTTTTGATTTTTGTAAAAGGTCAATCAAATTTCAGATGCTTTATTTTTTAAGATCATTAGGTTGGGACGAATAAAATTGATAGATTTTGAGAAGGATAATTATTTTGCCTTAAACACATTAAAAGTTGTTGCGCACCTGAAGGTATCTCTGGACTACCGTATGTGCAATGACTTCTTTCTGTTCATTTTCTATGAGAACATCAAGAAATTCCATATTTCTTCTATCAGTTGCGGTAAGAATACGCCCCGCAGAGTCAGAACCTGCTGCTAAAGCTAGTAGCTCAGTAGCCATGGCCTCACACTGTTTGCCCGCTGCTATGAGATCTTTTGCTCGCTCTTTTTCCTAAAAAAATATTCAAGTGTAATAATACTTGATTTATATTTATTATAAAAGCCCTAAGAAATAAAATATTGTAAATTTACCTTAGTAGAAAGATTAATGAAGATATTAGAGAGTTTGGCTGCAGCATCAACAGGTGCCGGAGATACGAGTATAAACTCTTCAATGGGTTTGTTGTTATGATTCTTGGAGCACACCATGAGGTTATACACAAAACGTCTGTCTTCCATCAAGGAATATGTATCGTGTTCTTTGTGCATCAGGTATTCTAGCACGTCGTTGTGTCCTTCGGAAGCCGCGAACCAGATTGGAGAGCAATTAAATGTCGTTTCACTTTTGGGGGACGCCCCTGATTCACAAAGTAACTTCACACAGTCTAGATATCCCGCTTTAGATGCGTAATGTAATGGAGTCCAGCCGTTCTTGTCAGTAGCGTTGATCTCGGCGCCCTGTCCGAGGAGGACCTCTACCATCTGGTAGTGCCCGTGGCTGGAGGCGATGTGGAGACCGGTTTTCCCATGGCGGTCGGTACTCTGCAGGAGTTCTGCAGATCTGCTGAGAAGAAGTCCCACTACAGACATGTGTCCTCCGAAGCAAGCCAAGTGAAGTGGGTTGTACCCCTAAAATAAAAAATACACAAAAATTCAATTAGTTAAATCTCTGAGGACAATAATATACTGAAATGAAATAAATCAGTACTTAATGCTGGATCATAATTCTTGTTAAAACATTGAAAGATCATTTTACATAAACATTACATAGATTTTTAAAGAAATATAAATTTATCAATTTAAGGAAGAATATTAATTAATTTAAAAAGATAAAAAATAATGTTATTTCAAGATATAGTCAATACTAAGATACAGTAAAATAAAATATATTTGAGAGGACACAGTTGATGAAAGTAAAATAGATCAGGGAGACGAGCATTACTGTTATATGGGTAAGGAAATGGATAAAATAAGTAGGAAAATAGTAATGGCTAACAGTAATGGCTAGGATACTCGGGATTGGATACCCGTACTCGTACCAGCTTGTGTAAGTAAATACACTGCTGATATGTATGAGTCCCTTAAGATCAAACTAAAATTTGTAAATATACCACAACACAACTCTAAATTGACCTGAATTAATAATTAAATATTTTGCTTACATTTTCTGTAGTTGCTGCTTCAACTTGTACTCCAGCGGAGTTGAGCAGAAGTCGTACAACATTCTCATTTCCCGAGTACGATGCCAGATGCAGAGGAGTCATACCTGACTCTGTTCCTAACTCTCCCACAAGAGACGTGCCACTCGGAGATTCGGATTTCACCGTTCCTGGTACATGTCCCAGCAGTTCACGCACCGTGTCTGTAACCATTACAACGAGCTATAATTTGAAGTCAAGCAACACATGTACCGAAAAACCCTATAGAAGATGAATAATTTTATTAACATTTTACAAAGCACAGCATACTTTTTACTGTGATTTTAGGGCAAATGTGGAAAAATTAATATTTCCCATCTACAGTTGTGTTCAATTATAGACAAGGAATCTATTTTTTTGTCCTCCAAAAGTCTTCAATTATTTGATTTAATTATCTTTTTGTTTTTGTTTTAAACAATAGACATAACAGGTCAAATCTAACATGTAAGCTTAAAATTGAAATCATTCTTCTACAGTCATTCCTTGTCATTGTACTTTAAATATCTATATATTCTTCTTCTTCTTGCCCTATTCATACTTAATGGTGCACAGGGCACTGTATCAAATTGGAGCGGCATTATTTTGATTGTTAAGTACGCTCAGTGCTGCGCTTCAAAAACCATTTTAGGTGAGATGTTAAATGAATATTAAAGTGAACTAATATTCATTTTTGAACCCCCTCAGAGTCGATCTCAAGATCTCCAGCAAGGTAGCTAAACACGTACACTACGGAGGTGGACATTTATATACATGACACTGTACATACGAGTATATGTATGTGCTTGAAATCTCGAATGAGGGAATGAAGTTCAAAATATGTGTTACCTGCTTGGCCATAATAAGCAGCCACGTGTAAGGGTGTAAGTCCTAGCTTCTTGCTGACTATTTTAAGAGAATTGGAAGTCCGCATAACTTCTAGCACTTGGCCGTGGCCGTTTTGTGCCGCCAAGTGGACGGCCGTGAAGCCCGCTTTGTTCTCATCCGTCACGGACCCTCCGGCTCGGACGAGCGCCTTCACTACGTCCGCGTGGCCTCCTTCAGCCGCCAGCTGAAGCGGTGTAGAATCCGTCATCCTGTTACGCGCCGTGATAACCCCATTCCGGTCGAACTTCATCAACTCTTCTATCACCTTAACGCTCCCCTGCACGGCGGCAATATGAGCGCACGTGTTCCCATCCTTACTGGTCGCCATTACTAAACTGGGGTGTTGTTGCAAAAATAACTGCGCCACCTCGGAGAAATTATTCTGAGCCGCTGCATGAATGGGCTTCTGTCCTAGTTCATCTGTGGCGTCAATGTTCGCTCCTAGCTCCAAAAGCAGTCTGCATACTTCAATCTGCCCGCTGGCCGCGGCCAGGTGGAGAGGAGTTTGCTTCTTTAGAGTCAAAATATCTATTACTGCATTATGATCTCTAATGAGAAATTTGACAAGGTGAGTGAAGCCATTCATGGCTGCAAGATGAAGAGCTGTCCGTCCATTTCTCGATTTAGAATTGATAAAAGCTTTGTTTGTAAGAAGTGCGTCGCAGACTTGCAGGTATCCTCTTTCTGCCGCCAGGTGTAGAGCGGACCGGCCTTCAATATCGAATACGTCCACTCTCGCGTGGTTTGCGAGGAGGGTGTTGACTAAGGCCATGTGTCCACGGTGACACGCGATGAGCAACGGAGTCCAGCCCACTGAAGACTGCTTGTTCATCGCCTTCCCGACATCGGTCGAGGACATATGTTCGAGCATCTCCGTCATGACTTCGTTGTTTCCCGCCACCGCGCAGTAGTGGAATGCGGTCTCTCTCGACTGTCGAGTTTCCAAGGACACGTCGGCTCCCGCCTGCAGTAGAAGTCTCACTACCTCGCGATCCGCCCCGACCTTCTCCACTTCCTCGTGGGAGATGCGACAGGCGCAGTGCAGAGCGCTCGCTCCGTCTTCGTTCACCGTGTTTACGTACGCGGTAGTCGCCTCGGGGCCCTGGTTCTTGGTTACAAACTCGATCAGCTGACCGACTATATCCGGACGACAGCTTCTGCATGCCAAGTGTAAAGGTGTTTCTCCGGCCTGTAAGCACATAATCGGCGTTAGAAAGTACGTAATATCGTTCGGAGTCCACCGTTAGAACGGCGCTAATGACGAGATATGTACTTTAGACTTGTAGAGCGGGTCCCCGCCGTCCTCCATGAGCAGCAGCAGCGTGGGCAGGTTGCCGTGGAAGGCGGCCACGTGCACGGGCGTCTGCCCGTCCTCGGTGACCAGGTTGGCGCCGGCGCCCGACTTGAGCAGCATGAGCGCGCAGCGGTCGCCGCCCGGCACGCGCGCCGCGATGTGCAGCGGCGTGTCGCGCAGCTTGCCGCCGCGGATGTGCACGTCGGCGCCGTACCCGAGCAGCGTCTCCACCACGGCAGGCTTGCACGACTCGGTGGCTATGTGCAGCGCCGTGTGGTTGTCCTGAAATCACGTTTTCATTAGTTTTCTCGTCTAGATCAATCTATATATTTTCATTCCAAACCAAGCTAAAATGTTTATTTTGAAAAATCTCCTAATTTACGTGTTATAATGTAATGTATCGTCAATATATGACAGATATTTTTAGATATTGTTTGTTGACCACCATTTAACATTTTCTTGCATAGTGTATTTTCAAATATATTAAATAATAAAAGATTATTAATTATTATTTTGTTTTTTCAGTGCTCGAAGCGCATGGTTGGCGTATTGAATATAGTACGTTAGAGATAAGAAAATAACAAATACACTCTGATATTATTTGGTTCACCAAAAAATAACAACAATATAGGCATCAATAGAACTTACGTTAGTTGTGACGTCAACCTTTTCTCCTTTCTGAAGTAGAGTATTGATGATTCCAACGTGTCCATACCGCGCTGCTGTGTGTATACTTCTGGCACCACCCTGTGATGAATAAAAAACGTCAAAACGCGGACAGGTTCTTCCTGACACATTACGTAACATACACTCCTACGTACGTGTCACGTAATGGTGACATTCAGCGGGGCATCCCTTATACATATTGTTGGTTTTATGGGTAGTGTCCTAACATGGAAATAGATAGCTTATGCATACTTTGCTGGAACAAAACGCCTTTTTGGCAAAAAAATGAGCACTTTTCATATTGCTCCATCATGAAACTCTGAATATTTTTACGGTACAATTTTTTCAAAGGACGAAATAACAATAAAAAAATACATATTACAAAAAAACTAAATATTTTTCAATTTAAAGTGCAATATAATAGTTAAATACTTTTATCTGTTTATTTTATTACCAGATTTTGAATGAATATTAAAAAAATATATTTCAGTAATTGATTCGGCAGTCACTTTGTGGTAAAATATATACATTTTGAATTAAAGTTTTACTAAGTAAATAACACTATTTATATAAAAACGTGTTTTTTCTTCTTCTTATTTTTATTGATCCTTACGATCTGTCTATGTATTTTGGGATGTTGGCTACCAGCTATCTCTCCATCTTTTTTGGAGGTCTGCTCGAAGTGGTATTTACTAAGTAAAACTTAACTTTGAAAATAATGGTTACATAAAAATCTAAAAGTCAATACGGCTGTCCAAACTTAAAACACAGTAAGGGACATTTTTTTGTAGTACTTTTTTTTGCATTTTTGGACTAAGTAGAATCTACTTAGTCCAAAAATGCAAAAAAAACGTACTAGAAAAAAATGTCCCTTACTTGTTTTGAGTTTGGATAGCCGAATAGTGTCGAAGACTGATCCAGGACGCGAAATGAAGCAAATCACGACTCGTGGATTAGAGGTATCGAGTTGGTCCTTACTTTATTTGGCATGTGGAGATAGACCCCCTTCTTGAAGAGCATCATGGCGCAGTCGGCGTGCCCGTTGAGGGAGGCGATGTGCATCAGAGTACTGCCGTCCTTGGTCCTCTCGAAGATGCTGGCCTTGAACTTGTCTGCGAGTAGCTCGATGATTGCCGCGTGACCATTTTCCGCTGCTAAATGCATTGGAGTTCGATCTGAAATACGAGTAAAATATAAATATTAGAATGTTTACAGAATAATTATATTATATATTTAATCATATCGCTCACATCCTTTCAAGAATGTCATAAATCAAAAAACTAGATTTTTACATATTAAAAAAAAAATAAGTAAAAATGCCTAGCCACAAAGTAAATGCTTTAAATATTAATTATATTGAGAATATAAACTTGATTTTTCAGGAGAACGTTTTTAAAGTTTAAAAATATAATACAACGTATTAAAAATAAATATCAAGCCACTTACTGAACTTTTTACTGTGCAACAGATCTTTTTAGGTAAAACCTGAAGGTTTTTTCTCCATTTGAAAAATATTTAGTATATTTAAAAAAATAATTAAACAAAACCTTTTCTTCAAAATGCAAAAACAACACCTTCTGCCCTGTAGCGGGTAAATATTAAGTTAAAAAGATGCCTCTTTTGCTGGGATATAGTACATTTTCTGGGCATTCCGAAAACGTGCACAACTGAAAATTGTCGATTTTTGATTTATGACGTTGTTGAAAGGAGTGAGCAATATCTGATATGTAATGAACCTTATGATATTATAAATTGTAATATAAATTTTGTAGTGATTAACAAAAAGAATGTACCTACATAAGTCTACTCTACCATAGTTTCTTACTCATAAACCGTTCGTCCAGGTCATTAAAATAGGACATTTCAAAATAATTTGTTTTTAATAAAATGAATACTCTAGCAGTCACCATAAATTACAAAATCTTTATTTGTTCTCGATTTTTACATTATAATAATATTGTAATAATTTCAATAATAAAACATTTTTCTTTTCGTTGAATTCATTAGACGTTGGAATTAGATTTTTTGGTAGCATTTTGGAAGCAACAAAGCTCAAAATTTAACGTGCATATAACTGCAAAGGTACTTAAATCCACGTTCACTTTGTTTTGGAGTTGACTTATCAATGAACTGGGGGTTCAAAATAGTTGCGTTGAATTTCCGATTAAAAAAATACCCGAAATCATGTATTGAATATAATAGACACAGTGTATTTTTTTGAAGACTCTACGACCCATTGCAGGCCTAACACTTCGCGACAGAGTAAGAAACTTAGATATAAGAAAAATCTGCGATGTTGAAGATGTTGTGCGATGGGGAAGAGAAAGAAGACGTTTCTGGAGAGATCATGTCGCTCACTCCTTTCAAGAACGTCATTAATCAAAAAACTTGATTTTTCAGGAGAACGTTTTTAAAGTATGAAAATATAACACAATGTATTAAAAATAAATACTAAGCCACTTATTGGACGTTTTACTGTGCAACAGATTTTTAAGGTAAAACTTGAAGGTTTTTTCTCCATTTCAAAAATATTTAGTTTATTTAAGAAAATAATTAAACAATACATTTTCTTAAAAATGCAAAAACAACATTTTTGCCCTGTAGCGGGTAAATATTAAGTTAAAAATATGCCTCTTTTGCTGGGATATAGTACATTTTCTGGGCATTCCGAAAACATGCACAACTGAAAATTGACGAATTTTGATTTATGACGTTCTTGAAAGGAGTGAGCGATGTGAGAAGAGCGAGTTCGGATCGAGTGGTGAGGGTGGCAGTGGACAGCAACATAAGCGGGATCAGACCCCCAGGAAGACCACCTAAACGATGGAAGGATAGCTGGTCTTCCACCTCCCAGGAGCGACCCGAGAATGACAGGACCTAGTCCTAAAAGAAGAAGAAGAAGAAGAGTCTTACAAGATGAAATTACCGTCAACTATCACATCAATTTACCGATTTACGGTTTTCAGGGGTAGGTCATTGGGATTTGTCCGGTGTGTAGTCCGATGTATGAATAATTTTCGTGAATAAAATCATATCAATTGGCGATTTTCTTACTCCTACTTAAATTTTCATACTTTAGTAAAAATAAACATACAAAATATTCAACCCTAAAGTCGCCATCGGCTCTAGAATCAAAATAAGTTGAGATATTAGAGAACTGTCAAGAGTCGAAGTTAATTTGGTTTAGATCAAATATTAAGGTCCTATATTCGATAAATCGCAAATTAATTTTCTTTAAACCCAGGTGACATTTGACGTAATTGTTTTTTTTTATTAAAACACCGTTTTTGTATTGAAAAAATAAATTTATGGTTTTTCTTCAAAACAAATATATGGTTTTGAAAAAATATGTATTTTAAAAAACAAAAATAAAAAATTCAAAACAATAAATTGGGCGTGACCTGACGTCCGGCTCTCAGCGCAGCCGGCCGCTTAATGAATTGTATTATAGCGAGTGAGGCCTTAATCTAGCGGATTCCGTCCGAACTTACCCTGGAAATGTCCCCAATCTGCTACCTAGTTCGAAGTTGAGATAGACGGGGATTGGAGAACTCACCCTGGTGGTCCGTGATGGCCGCGGAGGCCCTGACGCCGTAGAAGTACTTGACGAGGATCTCGTCCCCCTCGGCCGACGCGATGTGCAGCGGCGTCTGGCCCTCGCCGTTCTGCGCGTCCACCGAGCTGCCGTAGTCCACCAGGATGCGCACCATGTCCACGTCCCGGCGGCGCGCGGCCAGGTGCAGCGCGCAGTCGCCATTCGTCGTCGTGGCCTGACCAAACACACACACACACACTTGTCGTAATGTAATGTTATCTACATATCTATATATACTCGTATATCTATATAACGTAGTCCACCAGGATGCGCACCATGTCCACGTCCCGGCATCGCGCGGCCAGGTGCAGCGCGCAGTCGCCATTCGTCGTCGTGGCCTGACCAAACACACACACACACACTTGTCGTAATGTAATGTTATCTACATATCTATATATACTCGTATATCTATATAACGTAGTCCACCAGGATGCGCACCATGTCCACGTCCCGGCGTCGCGCGGCCAGGTGCAGCGCGCAGTCGCCATTCGTCGTCGTGGCCTGACCAAACACACACACACACACTTGTCGTAATGTAATGTTATCTACATATCTATATATATACTCGTATATCTATATAACGTAGTCCACCAGGATGCGCACCATGTCCACGTCCCGGCGGCGCGCGGCCAGGTGCAGCGCGCAGTCGCCATTCGTCGTCGTGGCCTGACAGAACACACACACACACTTTTCGTAATTCTTAAAATTAAATTATTATTTTTTATTTACATAAATTGTATACATTTATTTAAAAGAACAATTATAAACATATTTAAAATAATTTTTAGCAAGCCACCTTGTGTGTTTTGTCGGTGGAGTTCTTTTTACATCATTTTTTAAAATTGTTTTTATGCATTTAAACCTAATATACACACAAAAAGAGAGAAAATAATCAAATAAACAAAATATTTTACAAATTTTCAAAGATTTAACTCTTGATCATTTACCCATTCCTTTATTTTGCCTTTGTTCCATATTTTATTTTGACCTCTAACCTCCATCGGCAACAAATTGAAAATGTTTTGAACGATATATTGAAGTGTTCGACTCCCATATTTATTGTTAATTCTTGGGACTATCAAACCCTCGTTGTGGGTAAATCGTGTATCATGGTAGTATACTAGAATGTTTTCTATAAATCGATATAACCCTTATCCGCACCCAATGGTGCATAGGGCACTGCATCTGTGTTATCTTGATCGTTGATTGCATGAAGGTAAGGTGATCAGCCCTGCGCTTCTTGTACCAGTCCAGGGTGATATTAATTAAATATGAGATCGAAAATCATCCATATTTATTTTGACCCCCCTGGTAATCGAACCCGGGACCTCCAGCATGGTAGCCAAGCGCGCTGGCCATTACACTACGGAGTGGACAATGTTATCATCGTTATATCGGAGGTGGACAATGGAGGCAAAATGTTATCAGTTACTGGAATATTCCCAAAAAGAAGAAAATCCTACTAAATTAAATAATATAAGTAAAAGTTTATTTGATATATTAAAATCAAACATTAATTTTTAGAGTCTACTAAATTGTATAATATTTTATTATTAAAAACACATAAAAATTAAATTTGTGACACTTGTTTCGTCTTGTTACTGCATTTTCAAACTGGTAGTTTGAAAATGCCATAACAAGGCGAAACTTTATGTGTTTTTAATAATAAAATACAAATTGATATACTCTGAAAATCAGTATTGGATTTTAATATTTAATAAGTAAATCAAAATGTATATCTACAAATTAAACTCCAAATCTATAAATAAGTAAAAGTTTATGACTTAAAACCAAAAAAATGTTTATAGGCAGTTTGATGGCGTGTTTCTCATCAACAATATCTGCTGAGATCTTTCATTAAAATATCTGCAGAAAATATACACCGTGTTTTAGGGCTAGCTTATGAAACGTCATAGAGTAATAACGAGTAAAATTAAGTTTCATACTTTAGTAAATAAAATCTCTCTCTAGGCTCTCCGGAGAAGCCGCTCTCCGACCTCGGGCTGATCTCCTACCGCTCCTACTGGAGTAGTTTGAAAATGCCATAACAAGGCGAAACTTTATGTGTTTTTAATAATAAAATACAAATTGATATACTCTGAAAATCAGTATTGGATTTTAATATTTAATAAGTAAATCAAAATGTATATCTACAAATTAAACTCCAAATCTATAAATAAGTAAAAGTTTATGACTTAAATACCAAAAAAATGTTTATAGGCAGTTTGATGGCGTGTTTCTCATCAACAATATCTGCTGAGATCTTTCATTATAATATCTGCAGAAAATATACACCGTGTTTTAGGGCTAGCTTATGAAACGTCATAGAGTAATAACGAGTAAAATTAAGTTTCATACTTTAGTAAATAAAATCTGCTATACCCGTACAAACATTTATTTTCTACGGGTATGCATAGAGTTCGGTTCTACTTTTGAAATATTTGAAAAATATGACACACTTCATACACATAAGTGAAAATATATTTAAAAAATAAAAATTAAAACATATACATATCTTAACTCATTATTTTAAATTAAATAACAAGTAGGTGCATAATATTAGTTTTGAAGTAGGTAGATAATAAATACTCTTCTTATCATTCATTTGTTCACTTTGTGTAATACCACTTTAATAAACACTTATTCGTGACTAACGGTTTCGGAATAATCGTAATAATTTTATTTTAATGACCTGATGATGGAATGATTATTCCGAAACCGGTAGTCACGAATAAGTGTTTATTAAAGTGGTATTACACAAAGTGAACAATGAATGATAAGGAGAGTGTTTTATTACTTTACTACAAAGTTAACAATGCTTTTAACATACAAAATAGATGATAAATAACTTATGTATGATTACGTGTTAGCAATATTCACATAGGACCCACCTTGAGTTGTTCAGAAGTCTGCGCAGATAGGAGCTCTCTGCACATGGACTGGTTGCCCGCCTCCACGGCCAGCAGAAGGGGAATCTTCCCTCTCTGTAAACCCAATACATCCTCCATTAGCTTCCTGAACGGGGCCAACTCCTTCAAGCGAGCCTTCCTCTTGTTCAGCTCCAAGTAGCTGATCTCGTTATTCTTCCATATCGCGTTGCTCTTTAGAATGTCGGACAGAGATTGCGGCTCTCGTTCCCAGTTTTCTAAAATCTTCGCTAATTCTTTGGGCCTATAATCGTCTGGGGAAACAGATCGCGAGTTATTATCACGATCCCCAGAATGACTCGACATTACGTTCTTCTTTCCGCGGTATCACGACATTCCCTGAAATTAACACTTATTCGAACAATTCCACTTCCTTGTGCTTTCACACCGCGATAAAACGACGCGGTTTAAACTCCATCGTTAATTATACGAAGGCAAGATGATCAACATTGCTCTCCAAACTGTTTTATTTAGGAATGGAATAGGTTTTGTGGGATACAGCAAGTAAATAAAGGAGCTCAAAGTGAAAGACATAACTGATTTATGGCAAAAGAAAGAATGGGGAATAGTAGGTGGGATATGAAAGGAAAAGAAGAATAGCAGTAATGGCTAAGGCATTAGGTTGCATACCCGTATTTATTCAAGCTACCGCGAAGGTGTAAAAGTAACAAGACTAAAAAAAATTCAAACAGAAATAAAATGTTTTATTTATTGTTTCGGCATTAACTTTGTGGTAAGACATGTTACAATGACTAAAGAAAACACTTGTTTTTTACCACTTGAGTTTTATTATAGACTACATGTTTCAGAAGTTAAACTTCCATCATGAATGACCTGAAGGTCTGTATAATAATTAAATAAGTTATTATACAGACCTGAATGATGGAAGTTAAACTTCTGAAACATATAGTCTATAATAAAACTCAAGTGGTAAAAAACAAAAGAAAAGTGTTTTCTTTAGTCATTGAAATAAAATGTTATTTGTGTGGAAATTCCGGCACCTTTTTTCACGGATAATTTTTTTAAAATTCAAAATCAATTAGACGAAACACGCGCTTACGTAATTACAATTTTTATTTATACAATTCATCAAAATGATAAAATATGGTATTGTAATGAATATTAAAATGATATTTGAATACATATTTTATAAGTAATTGAAATGAAGTGAGTTCCGGGACATTTTTTGTTAGAAAAAAGCCCTGTATATTAGTATATTTTGCATATAATGCAGGTGACTAAAAAAAATAATAAAAATCTCTCATTTGGGCGGGTTTCAACTATGACATAACAAAGAAGTTTTTCTAGATTGTGTTTTACTTCAATTTTAGTATTAAACATTAATAATAAGCGATAGAAAAATCTGCGATTCTAGTCCCATTTTCACTCGGGTCGAAAAACCTTTTTGCGTTCGCTTTTTTCTTTAACAATATGGTAACCCTATTTTAGGAAAGCCTACAAAGTACCCTAAATACTAAAATTACTTTTGTGCACATTACGATATTTATGTATTTTGTTGATTTGCCGTAAACATAAATATGAATTATAAATCCAGGTTTATGATAGGATTTACTTGAAGTAAGTTTTCTCATAGTTGCGGTTTCCAGGGGGAGGAGTTACAATATTATTTCCTTTCCAACTATAGCAATATTTCCATAAAGCTCGTTTACGTCTGAAATCTCATCTATAAATCAACGTTATTATTATGGAGATTCCCAGCCGGTTTGATTGTATAGTTTTCAACTTTACCGTTTATTAGTAACATGTTTATTCATATTTTATATAAATTATTAATGAACTTCGCTAGTCCCTTGTACAGTAATTTGAGTAGCATTAAATGTCGCTATGATACTAAACGCTGTGGATTATTGCTCTTATTTAAATTATGAATCAACAAAATAAAATCGAATAATAAAAATGAAAAATTGTACTTATATCAAATTTAATGACCAAAATTAGTAAAAAGTGAGTAAAAAATTAATTTTTACTAGCATTTTATTAATTTGTCAGGTTTTGGTAAATTAAAAGTTGAACGATTTCCATGAAGAACGTAAAATTAAACAATATCTACAATACACATTTGTAAAATCAATATTAAATTCTATCCACGTTTTTATTGCCCTAACAGAGTTCCTCAAGGTGTTGTACTGAAATTGTATACTAAAAAAGTTTAAAAAACATTTTGAGTGTGTCCAAATACTTGTTCACAAATCTGGATTATCTCCAATTATAGGAGTTATTTTTCATATTATTTTTGGACATTTCATCAAAGATGTAGAAGAATATGGAAGTCTGGGCATTTACGGAGCTGACGACCGTCATAGGCTGATCACTTTAGACACGTGTAACGTCAAATTCATTTTACCGCATTATCGGTAAATTTTGTATGGTCTAGCCAAAAATATATACTAATCAGCAAGACTTGCTTTGCAATTATGAATGCTTAATTATTATTTTTTCTATTTTATATCACAATAATTTATCAAATTAAAACGACACCACAAAATGAAAACTATTGCGTTTAAACATGATCCTTGCTGATGAACGTACAAAATTTAAAAAAAACTAAATACGTTCTTATGAGAACAATTATTTTCAACATCTTTGTTTACAATTTCATATTTTAAATTCTTATTCGACAGATATAAAATAAGGACGGGTATACGTATCACTCTTTGGCAGTTGAATTGTGATCTACTTTTACCGAAATTACAGAATAGGGTATCATAAAATATCTCTTCGTACGGGAAGGATAATTTATTAAATACCTGTATTCATTCCATGTCGTAAAAATATTGACTTATAATACAAATCAGGAAACTATCGAATTATAGAAATAAATATATTTTTAAATTATCACAGTTCAAATATAAAGAGTTACCACGTTTGGCACTTCGAAAGAATTCCTTTTATAAGTTTACTATTACGTTTTAAAACATAAATACATGTTATTCGCACGAGCCACATATTATTATAATTAATTAATAGTTAACTAATTTTTAGGCACACAGTATTTTAAATTATTGTTAATATTAACATAAATAAAAAAATAACGAATTTTTTTCTTAATAACTTTTGTTAGTTTATTTTTTTTATATAGACCCTGCGTACATAGCTTTGCTAGTGTCGCCAACGCATTTCCGGCGGTTGAAATAATGTTATTTTTTTTATTTAATATACACATATTTAAGAATACCGAAAATGTAATATTTTAATTTTGTGGTAGTTTGTATTTTTAAAATTTATTATTTGGGCTTCAATAAAATGATTTATGATCAAAATTTAAAAAAATGTGAAGTTCTTTATTGAAAATAAAATTCAAATGTTAATTAAAGAGATTTATGTTAATATTGTAGATAAAATAAGTTCTGAAGTGTTAATAAGCAAATATTTTTTTAATACGGATTTAATAATTCTGATTAATTATATAAATCTCAATTTAGCACAATACTTTTACTATTAATAAACTTTTAAAACAATTATTATAACGAGGGAGGTTACGACCCTAACTTTGATTTAAACGGATGGAGTTACATGGTTAAACAACCTATGTGATACATATGTTTCACATATTATTAATAATCTGTTTTCATAAAAAATATTGTTTAATAAAGTATATAAATACACTCTACGAAATCACATTATATCATGTGGAATACGATAATCAACACTATCGCATTATCATCACAAAATCACTATCACTTAACGACCATCTTACACCAAAATAATACTAAACGGTACGAATTTTTAATAAAGAAGTAAAAATTTATTCATGATAAAATATTATTTTGTTATTTTTTATATCGTAATTTTGGTGAAATCGTCACGACATATGAAGACTGTCACTTGGTTGTGCGCTAAAATGGGACTGAGACAATTCTCTCCCTCGCGAGAGACGCCTAAAGCGAGGCGTCGCGCCGCTCTTTGTTCGCTGAGCTTTAGCGCTGTCGTAAACTTATAAACTTATTTCGATGTAATTTCGAGGAAGTTTGTCTCTATAATTTACGAGAGCGTTTATTTTATAAGCCCTAATACACGATGGTATATATAATTGTGAATTCAGTGCGTAAGATGCAAATGAAGCCAATATTAATTCAGAAGGAACGACAGTAATAAATTATCCCAATATTGGAGTTAATTATGTGAATAATATTACAAATAAATGAAAGACGTAAACTCGACTTGGTCGAAATATTAGTATTATGTTTCATTATTACGGTCTATAATATCTGTGATTAACAATGTAATCATAAATAAATGTGATTTGAAATTCATTAACTAATACAGATAATTTTTTGTAGGAAACTTCACAATGAATTGAAATTCATTCATAAGCTCACGGATACAATCACATTTCCGAGTTTGAAGCAGATCGAGTTAAAATTATTTCATATTTAAGTACGACCTTTATAGCGATCCCTAAAGGGGTCCTTGCTACGTGTTCTAATTGAGAAAATATGATTAAAAAACGCAAACAAAAAAAATGCCAGAAAATTTTTAATATTCCCATCCTGGCATAGTTTGTGAGATTTTAGGATTTAAAAAAAAAAATAAAAAAGTTTTTTTTCTATTCTGGGGTGATCAAAAATATTTCAGCTCCGAGTTGCTTTTTTTTCAATAAAATAAACTGACTTATTGCCCTTTTATGACGTCCCACTAAATATATTCCCTGTGGTTCGTGGGTGCGTGAGTCATGGTGATATTTTGTTATCCTGTTTGTTTACCGAATCTTATCGAATTGTCAAACGAAAAAAATATAAAAAGAAATTATTTACGATTAACTTTTGTTATAAAGATAATTTATTATAAAATATATCATATCCTAGAACTATAAATATAAAAAAAATACATAGAGATATTTTGTAAATATTACCCACATACTATATGAATTTAGTAAACCAATATGTAAGGAAATACATATAAGAATAATAAAAAAAATTGGGAATCGCGTGGAGCAGAATGCTGGGGTGCCTTTAGTTTAAACAAATCAAAATTATTTGATCTGGAAGGAGTTTGGCATTTAAGAAGAAGGAAAAAAGAATGGGAACAGGCCTATATCCAGCAGTGGAGGACAGAGAGCTCACGAAGAAGAAGAAGAAGAATCAAAATTATGTAACTAATCAACTTTATCACCGTTAAAATTTGGGGATACATAGTAAAGTGGGGAAGGTTACTTTTGTATAGCTAAGAAAAAGAAATATAATTAATAATCATCAATATCAGCAATAAAATTAGATTAGTAAAATAATGAATATTTACTAATCTAATTTTATTGCCGCGAACGATTGGAAATATTAGTATACAAAAATAACAATCGTTATTAAAAATATATATGAAAACTGTTTGTTTATTTTTTAAAACAAATAGTAGCAGAATCTTTCAAAATTTTTCATACTTAGTTCATAAGTGTCGGGTTGCGGTCCCGTGGTTAGTGTCGCAGACTCTCGAGTCAGAGTTCCTCGGCTCGAACCCACTCTACCACAATTCGATACCTATTTCTAAAAATGAGCCGCTTAGGCTCATAGAAATAATACGAAATTTAAGTATTTTTGGAAATAATAAAAAACACAAATATTTCTCTTTTTAGTTATAAAATTAAAACGACTAAAAATGCTTTGCAAGTGTGGGTCTGACAAGAAGCTTGGGGCTCCTATATCGAATCCGGGAAAGTGGCGGGAAACTTTTAGTGCAAGAGTAGATCTGAGAAAAACCAAAGATCTTTCAATCTGATCCGGGTATAGAAGAGAGCTCAATGTAACCTTTCTTTTTACAATTTCCATAAATTTCGCATCTTAGTTCATAAAACGAACAAAAAAATAGATGTGCAAGAGGTCTGTCAGGAGACTAGATGCTTATGTATCAGATCTAAGAATGCGGTGGGACAGTTTTCTAAGCCAGTTCCCGTATAATTTAATTTGATCAAATTACAACAAATGTCAAGTTTTTCAATATTAAAACCTAGCTACCCTGTTTCCCCGCTAACATATTTTGCGAATCTTTTTCAATATATCAAAGCAATGCATGTTGAAATGGAATGAAAACACATAAACCTGTCAGGGAATGCATTAAAATAACCACGTATTGCAGTTATTGTTAAAGATGATCGTAGACTTTGAAATGCAGACATGTCACGAACTGATCCGAGACCAATGATATTCTAATATTATTTTTTGCGTTTTCTTTTGCATATTTTAAGAAAGTCATTTCTTTTTAGTTTGTATTGTTCTTTATTTGCAGCCAGCGATATAAAGGGTATTGCACCAAAATAATTAACAATTTTTTCATTACTATAAATAACGTCAAGCTGATCAGTTTAACACTTCAGGTATTATAAACGTTGAGTAGATACTGCATACTACTACCGTTACACCGCATCTCTGCAGGGTCCAGATTTTAACGTTAAAAATAGCATATCATTAATTTTCATTTTTTTTCCATTTGCATTAGTAACGGGCATCTTCAGAATATTAATAATATTTTATATATTTATTATTTCAATTAGATATATCTCCTCTTTTACGATTCCTCGAAGAACTCAGTTCTATATCATCGAAAAATTCAATATGAAATACCATAAAGCTAAAATATTTTATTTAAATCGTGTTATTGTGTTGTTTATTCCGGTGAACACGAAAATATATGGCTTTTAGTTTACCTACAGTTCGCATAAAACGCTCGAAACTTTGTTATTATTGACTCTCCGCCATTAGTGCGCCTTTTAGGATATAAAGCTTTGATATGTAATAATTTTGTAATAATCTTCATTTATAAAGTTTGCAACCTTCAAGTTAGTTTGCGGGGAAACTTTAACAAAATAGCGTGCTACAACTACCCGCTACCTCCGCATCACGTATAAAAATGTATCACTTTTTCCACCTATTAGCCGCATAGATAATATAATTATTCAGGATTCATGAAATAGTTTTTGATGTATATATTATGTAGACAATGGGCCAAATCACCGCAAAATGTAGCAGGGTTGCCAGGCCGATATCCGTTTTAAAACAGGGCTAAAATTATTCCACACATGGGGTTTAGACATTTTTTTAAATATTGACAGTTGATGTAAACAATATGTCTCTTTTTATATTGATGGATTATGCTAAATTATAATATACAGATTAATATTTTGTAAAAAAATATACATTACAACATATTTCTTTTCGATTGATAGAAGATAATTTAATATATTTAGATCAGAGATTCGTAAACAATCTCCCTTGACACTATGAGTCACACAAAAGTAAATACTTTTTGATAGAACAAACTCAACATATGGTATGTGTTGGGGAAATTTGACGATGGAGTGTGAAAAAAACGATATTATCTTTTTGGTAATTGATTTAAAATAATAAAAAAATAGATTACGGGAAGATCATCTGAAATTGTTTGCAGTTTTCATCAAAAATGTCAAAAATAAGTAGTCATACGAAATCAGGCGTCTCCGAAGCATATGTTTTCACAACCCTTATCCGCACCCAACGGTGCATAGGGTACTGCAACATATAAACGCAGTGTTATCTTTACACATAGTGGAAAGGTGATCAGCCCTATGCTTCAAGCACCAATCCAGGGTAATATTTAATAAATACTTATATTTATTTGACAACCCCCCTAGGAATCGCACCCGGGGCCTCCAGCAAGGTAGCCTAGCGTAGGCGGACAAATATTTTAAATGTTTTATAACCCTAAACTTTCTAAGTATACATATTTTTTTAATTTCAAATAAAACTATTTATCTTATAAAATAATACGAGCCTGCTCCGGGAGTCGAACTTAAGTGCTCGACTCAAAAACTCCAGGAATACAGTTATTTCATATAAATGTAATTATTTTCCCTTAAAAAAATCATTAATATTTTACTTTTACAAGAAAATAAAAATGCCGCTTATACCCTTTTTGCTTTTCTGTATTGTCCGTACTTACATACTAGGTTTTACGAAAACATAAGTTTATTCCTCGTAAAAAAAACTTTAAAGTTATTTCAAGGCTCATTATAGTGTAATACAGATGTACATAGAGCTCCATAAAAATCAGGGCAATTTAAACCGTATTAAAATTTTAAAGGGCCATTTTTACGATGCCTTAATTATATATTCATTTACTGTAAATTATAAAAGCTATAACATTTTTAGTATGTGCGGACTAGCTGTAAGAAATATGATAAATACAATAATGCAGAGTTTCCAGAATTTTCCATCGCGGATAAGATGATTCCCTGAGCCATGATAATATGGATAGACCAGGGTTAGAAAACTTGTGGATATAATATAATTTTTTCAACATTTGTTGGAAATGTGAAATGTTTTATTTTTCTTTTGATGTATTTTATGAATATAAAACATCTGCTGTGTATTTGTGTTGTTATTATATACAAACATACGAACGAGAGTTTTAATGACAGCTACGTCTTTAAAACATAATGTGTTACTTTTTTGATCAAATAAATATGTTAACAGAGACATTGGGAGAGACGTGATTAGAACATTCTCCTTATCATTCATCGTTCACTTTGTGTAATACCACTTTACCTTACCAAAAATGAAAACCATGAATGATAAGGAGAGTGTTATATAACCACACCACAAAGTTAAAAATGCTTTTAAAATACTAAGTAATAATAATAATAATATTGCTTTCCAAAATAGACTTTATTAACTATTATTTAAAAATACGAGTACATTTTATAGTATCATACAAGTATTTAAAAATACATTTACTTAAAATAGCAAAGGTATTGTTTACAACATTTTGAGTGTGTCCAAATACTTGTTCACAAATTTGGATTATCTCCGATTATATGAGTTATTTTTCATATTTTGTTTTGACATCGATGAATAATAATAATAGTAAATGAGATTAATGTAACACGTGTGTAAAGTGATCATTTAAACCAGCATATGATGGTCGTAAGCCCGTAAATGCCCAGACTTCCAAATTCTTCTTCATCTTTGTTGAGTGTTTAAAAAAAAGGTATTATTTCACTCACTCCGTCCGCCTTGGTCCTGATGTCCTTTCCAGCTGCGTTTAGGAGTGCTCTAAGGATGCTGGTAGCTGTCCCAGTCTGTCTGCTCGCCACCAAATGCACGGCAGTCTGCTGTCGACTCTGTGAGACATTAAATCATAATATACCGTCGTATAATTCATATACCCAATTTTCCGTCTCCTGGTAAAATATTTTTAATAAGCTTTCAAGATTTGCTATCATTGCTTACAAATAACATCACATACTGAGGTAACTAGCAACTAAACTTAAATATGTATTTAATCATGTTTACTCACAAACCCTTACAATATACACTTAACCATTGAAAAAAACATCTTTCCTTGAAATATATACTCGTATTTATTTTGTTACACATCATTTGATACAATTTATTTTTGAATTTTTATCGAATACCTTTTGATATTATGTATATATGAATTTTTTAACAGAAAGTTTTCTGAAACAATAGAAATTCATAAGAATATAAATAACAATAAACCCATAATTAACAATATGACAATGGCTAAAGCCTCCCCCCTTTTGTATATGTTTCCTCTGATAAGAAATAAAAATTAAAAATTAAATTAATAAATAAAAATAAGAAACAGCTACTACCCCGTCTTCAACCTTCAACGTCCCAAGGACCCAACTCTAAAATTTAGAATTAGCTTCACATACGGTGTTTGAAAATGATGCGGAATGCATCAAAACACGTGTCACAGTAGATTTCAAGAAATAGTGGTATTTACGAAGTAAAACATTAATTAAAAATAGAAAGTTTTCTTTCTGAAGGAGTAAAGCTAACTGGACTACCTCAAGGAACTCGCATTAATACTCAGTGGCTTTTTGTCACACAAGCTGGTACGAGTACAGTTCAACCCCAACCATATTCTACGTTATGTGCAAAATTGATAAAACACAGGATTAATTTGATGTGACAATGTTTTGCTAGAAAAAGTTTGTAGATATAAAAAAATATAAGTTTGTAGCTGTAGACTTTACTTAAAACAGGTTAGTTATAAAAAATGAAGTAAGTCAAGAAATAACTCACCCCTCCAGGACTGAATGGATCCACTCCTCTTTTGGATAAAAGCAGCTTCACCACATCCTCGCGGGAGTACATAGCCGATATGTGGAGGGCATTGTAATTATCCTGGGAAATGAAATACATATTTTAACAATCCATATTTTACTAAATTAGTGCAAGAATGTTTGGAATATTATAATTACGGTGCTTTACTAACTCCCTCGCTACCAGTAGAAGCGTCATTCTTCATATATATTCTTACACGAATGAAAAGGTTTGTTGTAAATCGACGAATCATATCCTAATAAATTCTAGTAAAATCTTGCAACGAATATTATTTTAGCGGGAATTCAGCCAAATCGTGAGCCTATATTAATTATTATTAAAATATCTATGTAGTTATGCATTATAAACGAAAGACCATAATAAAAGAATCATCTTACTGTAAGCTGTCGTTTAGTCGTATCACCTACCGATGGAGGTTAAATGAAATATTTAATGTATTTAACTGTATTTGAAATAATACATTTACCATAGAAGCTTAGAAGCTTGCACGCTGTACCTCAAAGTTTGGAATAAAGTTAAATAAATAAATAGGCATAACTTTTTTACATCACCATTATTGACCAGTCATTAGGTTTCCTCATAATCGACATTGTTAGAGCTGCCTTTTATTATATTACGGTATATTAAATTTTATTTTTGAAATGTAAATAAGTTTTGCTTTGAAATTTTAACACCACGCATTCTATATAAATAAAAATGAAACTGGTGACAGGTAAAATCATTAATAATAAAAGTGTTTTATCGCGATGGCAGCACCATCTATTTGATATAATATCAAAGCACGCAATACAAAACATTGATCATGGCTGACAGTGTGTTTCTTGACAAGAATATGGCATGTTGAAATATTTTGTGTGTTTTCAGGAAATTACAAGAAATTTTGTTTTCTTTTCCGTTTAATGAGACTGAGTAGCAGCAATTGGCGGCCGGGCTATATGGTTCATTATAAAAGTGTAATATACTACGTATATAAATTATCAATATTGAGTTTTTTACAACAAGAACTGCTTGACTAGAGGTGGTTATGTTTATTTAAGGTCATTCGTCATATATATAAGAAATATAATGACATGTAATCAGATTGGTTACTAAATAATAAAAAAAAAGTAAGGTCTCTCCCTCGATAAGACGGAGGTCAGATGACATGCGGATAACATTTTCCCCTTCCATTGTAACGAATCGGAATGCGTTACGTCCCAAGTTAAATACTGATTGGGCAAAAATAATAATGCCATTTTTACATCTGATTATAAATTTTTATATTATGGAAGCTGCTGGCATCAAATAAACATGCCTACCTCATAACTGACTAAGTAGAATGAACACTATTTTGATCTTTTTTATCGGTTGAAGACCTCTGCCTTGCTCAAAGCCAATAACGCAGGGTTGTCCAACGAATTGGAAATAAAAAGCGGACAGTAACGCATCAGAGTGCGCACGAGTTATTTTGCGACCAAAAAGTCGCTTTTGAAATATTTAATTCGATGACATCAATAAAATAGGTACCTGCATTGGATTTAATTTTTAGTTTTCAATTCCACTGCATGTAATAACATTGTGATTCATAAAAGAGTTCTTTGGACTACTAATTTGATACGTTTTTCCGCACGTATATTGTAGAGTATATTTAATTAATTATTTTAATTAAATTTGATAATTTAGCATTACAATAACACAAACACATGTCGCTCGCTCCTGTCAACAACGTCATACATATATAAAAAATCTTCAATTTTCAGTTGTGCGTGTTTTCGGAATGCCCAGAAAATGTACTATATCTCAGCAAAAGTGGCATATTTTGAACTTAATATTTACCCGCTACAGGGCAGAAAGTGTTGATTTTGCATTTGGAAGAAAAGGTAATAGTTAATTGTTTTTTTGAATACACTAAATATTTTTCAAATGGAGAAAAAATATTCAGGTTTTATGTAAAAAAATCTGTTGCACAGTAAAAAGTTCATTAATGGCTTGATATTTATTTTTAATACATTTTATTGTATTTTTAAACGATCTTCCGAAAAATCAAGTTTTTTATAAATGACGTTGTTGAAAGGAGTGAGCGATGTGTGTGTCTCGATATGTAGGTTGCATATATCAACATCTGGGCAGATAACAAGGAATACTGAGTATCCACAGCATCCATGGACGGAACGCGTCTGGCGTATAGCCCAGAAAAAATATATATTTAATGATAAACTAATATGATACGTACCTACTATAGGAACGGTACATCGTATAAGTAAGGTCATAAGGGCCTGAAAATTATTATAAATGTTTTTTTATTGTAATATAATATTATTATATTTTTATCATTATTTGATATGATTCTAGACTGGTATCAAAACTGACTGGTATCCTTGCCTACTTATTATAAACTAATGCATATTTTTTTTATTTTTTCTTCTATATAACAAAGTTTTTTCTTCGCATAAAGATTTGCATAGTACAGAATTTTGTAATTTGGCTTTTTTTAAACAGCAGTCTGATATTTTCGTTTCCTTCGTGTTGATTTGACAGTTCTTTAAATCCAATACAGTATTGTCTACGATTCCCCCAAATTCAGTTGTTTACAAATAGCCACGATTTTCATGGGGCTATTTCGATTGATACCATAAACGGATTATTCGCCCGAAAAAGCGCGTGTGTATAAAGCTGCTGATTTGGAGTCTAAACTTACTGTAACTAAGATTGTGTAAAACCGATATTCGACTTGACTTCTAACTCCCTTCAAATAACTCCAAAAGAGATTTATTTATCTGTGAATGTTATATACCATACAAATAATAAAATAACAACTATATAGTTTTTTCCACATATGTTTTTTTGTCTTCCTCCGTGGTGTAATGGTTAGCGTGTATAACTACCGTGCTGGAGGTCTCGAGTTCGATTCCCAGAGCGAGGTGAAAATAAATATTAGTCATTTTACCACTGTGATATTTATTTAATACTACCCTGGACTGGTCTCTGAAGTGCAGGAGTGATCACCTTGCCTTCATGTAAGTAACGATAAAGAAAACACTGCGTCAATATGATATAGTGCCCTATTCACCATTGGGTGAGGATAAGGGTTGGAAGGGATATTTTATTTCACCAGTGACCGGGTTTCGTCGTTACCAAACATCATCAGACTGGGTAATGTAGGTAACGACGAAACACAGTCTGATGATGTTTGGTAACGACGAAACCCGGTCACTTCTCAAATAAAATATTCTTGTATGTGGAAAAACTATTTACATGGTTGTTATTTAATTATGTGTATAAAATGTAGTTCCATCAAGAAATGTCAGTAAGTTCAAAAATTAATTGTGTATGTTAGTTAGCGTATAAACGCTGATAACTGTTTGTTGTGTTTTATTTTTAAATATCGAATTAGCAACTAGTAAAGTGACATGCTAATACCATGGTAAATGACAGTATAATATATCTACGTAAATTGAATTAATTCGGTTACACGTTTTAACTTACAATGACGCTATAGCTATAGCCGAGTTTCACTGTGAACGTATGTACGAAGGACCGTCGAGTCAGTAATAAGCAGTTAAGTTTATTTGACTTACTTTTTCAAGTAAAAATAAATACAGCATTTAATAGTAATGTACATAATACTATTAGAATGTAGAAGCTATGTAGAACCGAACTAAGGCCGACAGTAAATCAGCAAAAGAAATTAGCATTCCTTTTCAACCCCCTCAGGTCCTGCCATGTGTGTTTGTTGGGTATTTTACTGTTATTTCATGTTAAGTGTTCATTTTACAGCCTTATTTGCATTCTTGCTCAAAAGTGTTTCGAAAAACGCTTCTGCTACTAAACCAAATAAGGCAACGAATATTAATAAGCAAATTAACCGTACCACGAATTGGGGAGTATTTTTTTTCAAATTATGCAAACTTTCCTGACGAGTTCGTTTGTCATTTTAAATTTATTACTCATTTGTAATTCAATATTTGGCTATTTTTTTAATATCTTGGTTTGAATGACACATTATAGCAGTCACAGCGATTCCTCGTTACCATACTACATACATTTTATTATTTTAATGAAATATAGTTATTTTTTTTAATACAATTTAATACAATTTCTATACATTTCTACTTAATACAATATTATAATTTTAGTTGCGCTGAGCCTCTCCAAAAAAGAGACTGGGCTCTTGTGCTTGGAGAGGGACTTTTTTGTTGTTGTTGTTGATAGTGACATGTTATACAAAAAAAAAACATATTTTTATGCGGAACGAGGGAGTTATCTTGTTTAGTTTTTTTTATTGTATAGTGTGTACATGTGCTAATTAAGTTACTGTTTTAGACTGTTTGTGTCTTTTACATATTTTTAATTTATGAAGGGAGGTTGTTCCAAGTACGAGTATATGTAATTTTGTTTTCAACATATTTTTTTACTATTTTTAAATTAAGGTTGTGTTACATCTTGAATATTTAAATCAGCTGATAGATAGTACCAACATGTCGCTTATGTCGTTCTTGAGGTAGAAGAAGAAAAAACACTTTTATTTTTATTTTGGTTTTGTTTAAACCAGGACTTCTTTGTGTCCTGTCTATTTAGCTTTCGCTTATAGGTTTTTATTTGCTATATCTGCTTTCAGTGCACCATTTACTCTGTACCCAGAAACATAGATGAATTAATTATTCATAATTTTTATTACTCATCAATTTGGTTTTCGTTTAGTCCAGATAATCGAGATTCTACTTTATACTAACACGACTTTAAAAATGATATTATAGGTTTTCATATTCTATGTGAAAATATCTCTTTTACTAACAACTAAATTATTATTATAACTTACGTTGTTCCTAGCTCCAACATCTGCTCCTAGATCCACCATTCTGTCGAGAAGGGATGTCTTGTTGTCCTTCACAGCATACATGAGAGGAGTCATCCCGGTAGCCTGAAAATGAATACACATAAATTATACAACTCAATTAAACTGGGTAGTGGCAGGAATGTAAGGCCAGGTGAAAGAAATTCAGCTGTTTTATAAAAAGTTATTTTATTGAAAATAATTAACGTATTAACGAAAAAATAAGTTATTTATCATATTATTTTTTGACATCTCAACGTAGATGAAGAAAAATATGGTAGTTGGACATTTACGGGTCTTAAACCATCATAGGGTGGTTTAAGTGATCACTTTACACACGTGTAACATTCACCAATTCTACCCACGATTGACAACCACACTACTCAAATTCTTGGAAGTTCTATATACATGATTGAATGTTGAAATATTGAACAAGAATCACTAGAATTTTCACTAGTGATATCTATTGGTGAGACGAAGAAGCTATTTTATTGAGCAGAAACTCTTGACGTGGTGAAACCACGTTTCTCCTCTAGCCTGGCAAAAATAATCAATTATCAATCGTTTAATTTAATTAGTCTTAGGTAAAATTTTTTTTCTGTGCGCGCAAATATTTTTTATGGCCCCGACCTTTTATAATTTACCTGTCATAAAACTAAAATGTATTTAAAAGGTTTGAATCATAAAAAAACTGTCGCCAACCCGCTGGCCTTTGAGGGATAATAGATGTTTGCCGGCGGTCATTTATCCTAAGAGCATTCTTTATTATATTATAAATAAAATTAAGGCTAATTGATGTCTAGACGTTGAAAATTTTGGGGGTGGAAACAAGCGCACCGTCAGCCAATGAAAAATGGTTTCGAGGGCGTGACCTTCAAGGAGAGAAACCGAATATAACGGGAAGAAATCAGTGGGATCGATCTCTTGGAAGCCAACAATTGGAAGGATCAGTTGGAGGGAGTAAGTCGTAAGAGGAGATCGACCAGTCGGACGGCTGGTCAGTCAGAAGACGCAGAGAAGAAGAAGAGTTGGAAGGAGCATTCGGGAAATCAGTGGGATCGAGGAGTTGTAAGCAGCAGTCGGGAGAGATCAGGGGGATCGAGCAGTCGGGAGAAATCAGTTAGAAGGAGCATACCTACACCAGGTTTTAAGACTTAAGTGAGGAGAAGAGCGGGAGCTCTACGCAGGGAGAGAGAAGATAGAAAAAAGGGAGTTACTCATCCGGAGTATCAAAAGCAGACCCACGCCGGGTCATAAGCCTCAAATTAAGAGCTGAAGCTCTACTAGGAGAAGAAGAAGATAAGAAGCAAGAGTCATCGCACGGCGGCCCGTCATAAGAAGAACCTCATCCCAGCATCCAACGGCGCAGCTTTTTCACAAAGGATCACGGCCACCTCATCATCACGGCGCATCTTTTCCACCAAAGGTTAGAATAAGTTTAATTTAAGATAGGGTTAATTAATTTTAAGCTAATTTAAGATAGCAATTTAAGATTAGTTTAAGTTAAAGTCACTTTCGTATAATTTTTATATTTTTAATTAAATTAATTTAAGATTAGTTTAAGTTAAAGTCACTTTCGTATAATTTTTATATTTTTAATTAAATTAATTTAAGTATATTTTTTTGTGCAGAATTTTCTTTCATCTCCCTACCCCTCCTTCTAATATTCCCAAGGTATATCAGCTTGATAAGGTGGGCGACGTCACTCTTATATTTGTATGTGAGGTCCGAATCCTGGATTATAATCATACAGCTTATGACAGTCGTAAGCCCCGTAAACGCCTAGACTTCCAAATTCTTCTTCAATTTTTCGTCAATCAAAGATATTTTATGTATTCAAATCGCAGTGTGTGCTGGGCTATGGTTTACATTTCGAATACGCTTTCCACATTAAATTAAATTGCATTTTTTTTTTATTTCTCAGTCACCAATGATAAGTACAAGAAAACGAATAATAAAAAAGTTTTATGGGCAATTTTAATATATCAATTATATTTAATGCTTTTAAAGACGCTAATCATAGATTAAGGCGCTGTAACGCGCTGGTATATTTAGGCTCATTTTTTTCAGTGAATTAAAAGGATACAAAGAGTTTTATTAGAAGACCATATATCCCAAATTACGAAAATAAAATAAGTAGGATGCAGAGCGAATTATTGTGTTTTATATGGAGAGGTCAAACTATCGATAAAATAAATTTTATATAATACCTGTAGCATTTTTATATTAGCATATGGTATATACGGCTGTCCAAACTTACAACACAGAAAGGGACATTTTTTTGAAAAACGTTTTTTTTTGCATTTTTAGACTAGAATCTACTTATTCCAAAAATGCAAAAAAACAGTTTTTCAAAAAAGGTGTCCCTTACTGTGTTTTAAGTTTGGCCAGCCGTATAGACAGAAGGGTTTTTAATAATATCCCGAGTCTCCCTAATTACACTTTACATCGACATACCACCCTCTGTAATAAATATTTAGCTTTATAATATTGTAATAATATTGATCAATCATCGACTATCTAACGATGAAAGCAAATTTACGTTTAAAAGCTAACAGTTCGACGTTTCCATACATAGAATTCTGGAATCTGGATCTCCATGCCTTCATTATATGTATTAATCGTCAGATTTAATCGGTTACCTATTTTCGACCACTTATTTGTCACATGAATCTTTATGGTTTCAGCATCTTCAATACATTTTACCATTTATATGTGCTGGAGGTCCTGGGTTCGATTTCCAGGGGGGACGAAAATAAATGTTAGTGATTTTACACTCGAATATTTATTTATTATTTTCCTAGACTGGTCCCTGAAGCGCAGGAGGGATCACCTTCCCTTCATATGAGTAACGATCAAGATAACACTGCGTTAATACGATACAGTGCCCTATGCACCATCGGGTGCTTATGATGATTAGAATAATAAGAATATATATATATATATATATATATATATATATATATATATATATATATATATATATATATATATATATTTATATATATATAAATATATATATATATATATATATATATATATATATATATATATATATATATATAAATATATATATA